>NC_088242.1:75549331-75754331 GCF_036934945.1 Oncorhynchus masou masou
AACCCCATCCAACCTGGAACTGAGTGAGTAATGCTTAGTCTGAAACTATATATTTAAAAGCCAAAAGCCAAGAAGAAAAATACACAACATTACTTTATAAGGACTGAATTCTAACATAATTCTGCCAAGCTTGATACAGCTTCAACTAGCACTGACGTGTCAAGTGAGAGGTGTCAAAGCCCATTAGCCCAACAATGGCAGGAGAGTCACACAGTCTACCCCAACCAAATGGAGAGGCCTTAGAGGCTCCCTCCCGCTGTTCAGAGGTAATTAAAATACAGTACCCTTTGCATGTAAAGAATGATAAGTCAAGAAAAGATTACAAAATGAAGCTCCTTATGGAAAATCAAGAGACACTTTTTGCTGACTATTACAAAAATGGGAACATCAGCAACCTTATCTTCCACACAAACCATCCCCTGGCATGGCACAGTGCTATATTAGCACACTACCCCTTTGTTAAGAGAGGGGGTTAACGAGGGCTGGAAACTCAGAATACTTGATAACGAGGACTCTGAGTCAAGCAATATAAATATCTATAAGTCCGGAACAGTAATTGTACAGAATAACACCAAACAGTTTCAGCTGGACTTTCACCTAATCAAAGAATTAGCCCAGCAGGAGAAGCTCTCCCTTGATAAAGATACCCCCACACCGAGTGGGTCAGACCAGACCTCTTCACTATGTAACCCCACAGACGAGCAACCCCCAGCGGAGAGTCAACCTCCCAGCACAGATTACCACTCCCTCATTGAAATGAAAGACAAATTCACCCAGCTGGAGATAAGGCAGGTGGAGCTGGAACAGCAGGTGATCACACTTCAGTCAGCACAGACCCAGACAACAGCCCAGCAAAACAACAGCCCCCTAACCAGACCAGGAGAGCTGGAGGTGGACAGAGACATATCTGCACTTTGGACAGTGGTGAGACAAATACAACAGGAGAAAGAGGAGCAGAACAGGCAACTAGAGGAGCGTATCAGACTGCTGGTGGAGGAGAGGTTGAGGGGGATGGAGGAGAAGGTGAGGGGGATGGAGGAGAGGTTGAGGGGGATGGAGGAGAGGTTGAGGGGGACGGCGTGTGACAGAGAACAACCCACTAGAGAGGTGGCCACCCCCACAGAGAAGCCAGCAGAACAGCCCACCTCAGCACCCAACAAAAATCTCGACATCACAGCAGAACAGACAAATGAAGAACCCCAAGCCCAGCGGCTCTCACCCACCCTGAGCACCCCCCCTGTCAGCCACCCTGATAGCCCTTCTGACAACCCCCACACCCACTGAGGACAAACACAAGACACAGATTGTACTACTTATGGACTCAAATGGGAAATATATAGAAGAAAAAAAAACTTTTTCCCAAACACAGTGTGTCTAAACTCTGGTGTCCAAACACCCAGAGCGCCATAGACCTTCTGTCTGAGGCCAAACTAGGCTCACCCAGCCACATAATAATACACACAGGCACAAACGACCTGAGGGCCCAGCAGGAAAGAGTGGCCACAGCACTGAAGGGAGTGATTGAAAAGGCTTCTTCTACTTTCCCCAACGCACAAGTGGTTATCTCCACCCTGCTACCACGAAAAGACTTCCACCCTGCCACAATACAGCGGGTAAACGCAAGTATTTCCCGTGACTGTGCCTCAAAACCAAACGTTTTCCTGGCCCACCACTCCACCCTGGACTTGAACAGCCTCTATGACCAGGTCCACCTCTACAAGGCAGCAGTGCCCATCTTTGCCCGAACTCTAAAGGACATCGCTCTCAAACGTATCCCCAACACTTCACACAGGAGCAACAGATCAATAGACACCCCACCCAGACCAGCGAGACACCCTCCCAGACCTGCAGGACCCCCCTGGACCTACACATAGAGGACCCACGCCAAGAGGAATTACATCCAGACCACCGCACACCCAGACACATCCACACCCCTACCCCAACCAATCAACACCCCCACGTCAATCATGCCCACACCCCATTTAGGCCCCCTCAGATCAGACCTATGCCACTCCTGCCCACCCCATGCACCCCACCTCCGCAAAGAGGGCCTCAACATGGAAGCCACACATACGCCCAGGTAGTGAGCGGGCAAACAGTCCCAACCCCCACTCTCACACTCGCCCAAGCCAATGGCATGTACCAGATGCTCAGCAGGCTCTGCTCACACTTACTGGCCTGAGGCCAAACCACGACCAACAACATTGGACACTTTATGGAACAAAAAGCCTTTACTATTTCATCCTGGAATATCCAAGGCCTGAGGTCATCTGCCTTTGGCCTGAAGAGCAGAAACCCGGACTTCACCAAAGAAATCGGTAATACAGACATTGTCATCCTGCAAGAAACCTGGTATAGAGGAGACAGACCCACTGGATGCCCTCTAGGTTACAGAGAGCTGGTAGTCCCATCCACCAAACTACCAGGTGTGAAACAGGGAAGGGACTCAGGGGTATGCTAATTTGGTATAGAGCAGACCTAACTCACTCCATTAAATTAATCAAAACAGGAACATTCTACATTTGGCTAGAAATTCAAAAGGAAATTATCCTAACAGAGAAAAATGTCCTCCTGTGTGCTACCTATATCCCCCCACTAGAATCCCCATATTTTAATGAAGACAACTTCTCCATCCTGGAGGGGGAAATCAACCATTTCCAGGCCCAGGGACATGTACTAGTCTGTGGTGACCTAAATGCCAGAACCGGACAAGAACCTGACACCCTCAGCACACAGGGGGACAAACACCTGCCTGGAGGTGACAGCATTCCCTCCCCGTATGCCCCCTAGGCACAACTATGACAACATAACCAACAAAAACGGGTCACAACTCCTGCAGCTCTGTCGCACGCTGGGTATGTACATAGTCAATGGTAGGCTTCGAGGGGACTCCTATGGTAGGTACACCTATAGCTCATCTCTTGGCAGTAGTACTGTAGACTACTTTATCACTGACCTCAACCCAGAGTCTCTCAGAGCGTTCACAGTCAGCCCACTGACACCCCTATCAGACCACAGCAAAATCACAGTCTACCTAAACAGAGCAATACTCAATCATGAGGCATCAAAGCCAAAGGAACTGAGTAACATTAAGAAATGCTATAGATGGAAGGAATGCAGTTTGGAAACCTACCAAAAAACAATTAGGCAACAACAAATTCAATCCCTTTTAGACAATTTCCTGGGTAAAACGTTCCACTGTAATAGTGAAGGTGTAAACTTGGCAGTAGAAAATCTTAACAGTATATTTGACCTCTCAGCTTCCCTATCAAATCTAAAAATCTCAAATAGAAAACCGAAGAAAATTAACAACAATGACAAATGGTTTGATGAAGAATGCAAAATTCTAAGAAAGAAATTGAGAAACCTGTCCAACCAAAAACATAGAGACCCGGAAAACCTGAGTCTACGCCTTCACTATGGTGAATCACTAAAACAATACAGAAATACACTACGGAAAAAGAAGGAACAGCATGTCAGAAATCAGCTCAATGTAATTGAAGAATCCATAGACTCTAACCACTTCTGGGAAAATTGGAAAACACTAAACAAACAACAACACGAAGAATTATCTATCCAAAATGGAGATGTATGGGTAAACCACTTCTCCAATCTTTTTGGCTCTATAACAAAGAATAAAGAGCAAAAACATATACATGATCAAATACAGATCTTAGAATCAACTATTAAAGACTACCAGAACCCACTGGATTCTCCAATAACATTGAATGAGTTACAGGACAAAATAAAAACCCTCCAACCCAAAAAGGCCTGTGGTGTTGATGGTATCCTCAATGAAATGATCAAATATACAGACAACAAATTCCAATTGGCTATACTAAAACTCTTTAACATCATCCTTAGCTCTGGCATCTTCCCCAATATTTGGAACCAAGGACTGATCACCCCAATCCACAAAAATGGAGATAAATTTGACCCCAATAACTACCGTGGAATATCGTCAACAGTAACCTTGGGAAAATCCTCTGCATTATCATTAACAGCAGACTCGTACACTTCCTCAATGAAAACAATGTACTGAGCAAATGTCAAATTGGCTTTTTACCAAATTACCGTACAACAGACCATGTATTCACCCTGCACACCCTAATTGACAACCAAACAAACCAAAACAAAGGCAAAGTCTTCTCATGCTTTGTTGATTTCAAAAAAAGCCTTCGACTCAATTTGGCATGAGGGTCTGCTATACAAACTGATGGAAAGTGGTGTTGGGGGTAAAACATACGACATCATAAAATCCATGTACACAAACAACAAGTGTGCGGTTAAAATTGGCAAAAAAACACACACATTTCTTCACACAGGGTCGTGGGGTTAGACAGGGATGCAGCTTAAGCCCCACCCTCTTCAACATATATATCAACGAACTGGCGCGGGCACTAGAAAAGTCTGCAGCACCCGGCCTCACCCTACTAGAATCTGAAGTCAAATGTCTGCTGTTTGCTGATGATCTGGTGCTTCTGTCACCAACCAAGGAGGGCCTACAGCAGCACCTAGATCTTATGCACAGATTCTGTCAGACCTGGGCCCTGACAGTAAATCTCAGTAAGACCAAAATAATGGTGTTCCAAAAAGGTCCAGTCACCAGGACCACAAATACAAATTCCATCTAGACACTGTTGCCCTAGAGCACACAAAAAACTATACATACCTTGGCCTAAACATCAGCGCCACAGGTAACTTCCACAAAGCTGTGAACGATCTGAGAGACAAGGCAAGAAGGGCATTCTATGCCATCAAAAGGAACATAAATTTCAACATACCAATTAGGATTTGGCTAAAAATACTTGAATCAGTCATAGAGCCCATTGCCCTTTATGGTTGTGAGGTCTGGGGTCCGCTCACCAACCAAGACTTCACAAAATGGGACAAACACCAAATTGAGACTCTGCACGCAGAATTCTGCAAAAATATCCTCAGTGTACAACGTAGAACACCAAATAATGCATGCAGAGCAGAATTAGGCCGATACCCACTAATTATCAAAATCCAGAAAAGAGCAGTTAAATTCTATAACCACCTAAAAGGAAGCGATTCCCAAACCTTCCACAACAAAGCCATCACCTACAGAGAGATGAACCTGGAGAAGAGTCCCCTAAGCAAGCTGGTCCTGGGGCTCTGTTCACAAACACACCCTACAGAGCCCCATGACAGCAGCACAATTAGACCCAACCAAATCATGAGAAAACAAAAAGATATTTACTTGACACACTGGAAAGAATTAACAAAAAAACAGAGCAAACTAGAATGCTATTTGGCCCTACACAGAGAGTACACAGCGGCAGAATACCTGACCACTGTGACTGACCCAAAATTAAGGAAAGCTTTGACTATGTACAGACTCAGCGAGCATAGCCTTGCTATTGAGACAGGCCGACGTAGGCAGACATGGCTCTCAAGAGAAGACAGGCTATGTGCTCACTGCCCACAAAATGAGGTGGAAACTGAGCTGCACTTCCTAACCTCCTGCCCAATGTATGACCATATTAGAGAGACATATTTCCCTCAGATTACACAGATCCACAAAGAATTCGAAAACAAATCCAATTTTGAAAAACTCCCATATCTACTGGGTGAAATTCCACAGTGTGCCATCAGAGCAGCAAGATTTGTGACCTGTTGCCACGAGAAAAGGGCAACCAGTGAAGAACACGCACCATTGTAAATACAACACATATCTATGCTTATTTATTTTATCTTGTGTCCTTTACCATTTGCACATTGTAAAAACACTGTATATATATATATATATAATATGACATTTGTAATGTCTTTATTGTTTTGAAACTTCTGTATTTGTGATGTCTACTGTTAATTTTTATTGTTTATTTCACTTTATATATTATATACCTTACTTGCTTTGGCAATGTTAACACATGTTTCCCATGCCAATAAAGCCCCTTGAATTGAATTGAATTGACAGAGACAGAGACAGAGACAGAGAGAGAGAGTGCTCAGTTGATGATCTGCTCTGACCTGGAATGGGATGAGAGAGAGAGAGCGAGAGTGCTCTGTTGATGATGTGCTCTGACCTGGAATGGGATGAGAGAGAGAAAGACAGAGAGCGCAGCGTGAGAATGAGTTTGTGAAGGTGGGATTGTGAAACCAGCAGTTCACTTTGAACGTGAACAAAATGTGCTTGTGTGAAAAGGTGTGTATGTTAAACAATATAAATGGACTCAGGGCCGACCTGCTCATGGGATTAGGTGTCCGCCTAAAGCGGCAGAGTGACGAAGGCAGCATTTTCTGAGCTAAACTGACCAAGACGCAACTCCAACAACAACAACATAAATCCTCACACAATTCTTCCCCCCCCCCCCCCAAAATGACAATTTCTCTCAACCAGGGGTATAAGGTCTTTTTAGGCGAGCGATTTCGCCCTGTGATAAGCAGTGCCCACTTTGTCAAACAGGGGCGCAAAATACTTTGCTTGTCCTATCCCAGCGCGCCTCTCCAAGGTGCTGTTGGAGACGCAACGCTGCGGAGCTCCACCAACGTTCTGTCAAGACAATAATCGAACATAAATCATGTAGCAGATATAGGATATGGTAGAAAGAGTGTGTGGACTTCTGTAGGCTACTGGCTGGAGATAAAATGACAAAGAGACACTTATTTACATCATGCAGGTTTCTCAAATCATATAGCCAAACCTAAATGGTGCTCAATCAAAATTAAAACATGTGCTGTCATATTAACAAACAACATATCCTAAAAACAGAACAGGTCAAAGTACAATGGACAATCACAACCATCGTCATGATCATTGGTTTCAAGTTTGTATCGGTACATTTTTGACAAGCTGATCATAGCGAAAAAGAGAATATTTCTGCATTTCCTGCTGTATAAACACATTGCAAATAGGCTCACGATAAGTTCTGATAAAGTTGGGTAGTTGATATTCAGAGCTTAAAATAGACAAATTGATTAGTCACAGGAATCAGGGCTAATAAAGCCAATGCAACAGCTTGTTTTACAAATGGTGGGCCTACCACAAGGACGGGCATTCATACAATTCCATTTTGGGGCAACACATTAGGCTTCATCCCATTTTGGGGCACCACATTAGGCTTCATCCCATTTTGGGGAACCACATTAGGCTTCATCCCATTTTGGGGCACCACATTAGGCTTCATCCCATTTTGGGGCAACACATTATGCTTCATCCCATTTTGGGGCAACACATTAGGCTTCATCCCATTTTGGGGCAACACATTAGGCTTCATCCCATTTTGGGGCAACACATTAGGCTTCACCCCATTTTGGGGCACCACATTAGGCTTCATCCCATTTTGGGGCTTTAGGCTTCATCCCATTTTGGGGCAACACATTAGGCTTCATCATTTTCCCATTAGGCTTCATCCCATTTTGGGGCAACACATTAGGCTTCACCCCATTTTGGGGCACCACATTAGGCTTCATCCCATTTTGGGGCACCACATTAGGCTTCATCCCATGAAGCACAAGCCAATGTCTTTTGGACATTGTTTTGGGGGTATTTTACAAACGGTAGGCTCACCACATAGATGGGCATTCATAAAATGTACTGTCAGGCAACACTGTCGGGTGCACCTCAGTAAACACGGACTGATGCCGGCGCCTTTTGGACAATCTTTTTTTTGGTGCAGTCTGGACCGGCCCTGATTTCTACATCCGGTACGGGCCAAATCTGAACCAATCATAGACGTCTATAAATGACGTATTTTCAACCTTCATTCAGAACCAAAAATGAGCCCGACTTCAACATCTGAAAAGTTAAAACAAGTATTCTAAACATACGGAAAAAATATACTTTCAACATTCATTCAGAACCTAAATTGAATCTTTTAGTTGTCTTTTCAACATAATTTTGCTTACTGGGACTTTTTAAAGTCAAGCAGCATTTTTTGGTCTAGCTTAGGGCTGCAGAACAGCAAGGACCGGAACTGAATGGACTGCGTGTATGTGCTGGCAGTTTTGCTCTCACAAGCGAATCTGTCCAGTGGAGAGTGCGCTGGTGATCCATAGCAGATCCAGGGTCTTGAAGGGCACCAGGACGAAGCTGACATTGGCTGCCAGGTTCTTGGCACTCTCTGGGTACATGAAGTGGTGGGTGGTGTGGCTGCCTGCATCCTCCTCATAGCCCAGAGTGGGCGCCAGATTGATCCTGACAGACACAGGTAATCAGACCATGCTGGGAGCAGCTCCAATGATAGACAAACACACAAACAGAGGGATATCAAGACATCTCAACAAGACTTGCCTAGTTAAATAAAAATCTCTCTCTCTCTACAATAACTGTAAAGAGCCTACAGTAGCATTATAGCACAACACATAATATAACTTACCAGCTACTAAACAGATGAACATAATCTATGTTCTAAACCCCCTCAACTACTAAACAGATTAACATAACCTGTTCTAAACCCCCTCAACTACTAAACAGATGAACCTAACCTGTTCTAAAAACCTTCAACTACTAAACAGATGAACCTAACCTGTTCTAAACCCCCTCAACTACTAAACAGATGAACATAACCTACAGTGCCTTGCGAAAGTATTCGGCCCCCTTGAACTTTGCGACCTTTTGCCACATTTCAGGCTTCAAACATAAAGATATAAAACTGTATTTTTTTGTGAAGAATCAACAACAAGTGGGACACAATCATGAAGTGGAACGACATTTATTGGATATTTCAAACTTTTTTAACAAATCAAAAACTGAAAAATTGGGCGTGCAAAATTATTCAGTCCCTTTACTTTCAGTGCAGCAAACTCTCTCCAGAAGTTCAGTGAGGATCTCTGAATGATCCAATGTTGACCTAAATGACTAATGATGATAAATACAATCCACCTGTGTGTAATCAAGTCTCCGTATAAATGCACCTGCACTGTGATAGTCTCAGAGGTCCGTTAAAAGCGCAGAGAGCATCATGAAGAACAAGGAACACACCAGGCAGGTCCGAGATACTGTTGTGAAGAAGTTTAAAGCCGGATTTGGATACAAAAAGATTTCCCATGCTTTAAACATCCCAAGGAGCACTGTGCAAGCGATAACATTGAAATGGAAGGAGTATCAGACCACTGCAAATCTACCAAGACCTGGCCTTCCCTCTAAACTTTCAGCTCATACAAGGAGAAGAGATGCAGCCAAGAGGCCCATGATCACTCTGGATGAACTGCAGAGATCTACAGCTGAGGTGGGAGACTCTGTCCATAGGACAACAATCAGTTGTATATTGCACAAATCTGCCGTTTATGGAAGAGTGGCAAGAAGAAAGCCATTTCTTAAAGATATCCATAAAAAGTGTCGTTTAAAGTTTGCCACAAGCCACCTGGGAGACACACCAAACATGTGGAAGAAGGTGCTCTGGTCAGATGAAACCAAAATGTAACTTTTTGGCAACAATGCAAAACGTTATGTTTGGCGTAAAAGCAACACAGCTCATGACCCTGAACACACCATCTCCACTGTCAAACATGGTGGTGGCAGCATCATGGTTTGGGCCTGCTTTTCTTCAGCAGGGACAGGGAAGATGGTTAAAATTGATGGGAATATGGATGGAGCCAAATACAGGACCATTCTGGAAGAAAACCTGATGGAGTCTGCAAAAGACCTGAGACTGGGACGGAGATTTGTCTTCCAACAAGACAATGATCCAAAACATAAAGCAAAATCTACAATGGAATGGTTCAAAAATAAACATACCAGGTGTTAGAATGGCCAAGTCAAAAGTCCAGACCTGAATCCAATCGAGAATCTGTGGAAAGAACTGAAAACTGCTGTTCACAAATGCTCTCCATCCAACCTCACTGAGCTCGAGCTGTTTTGCAAGGAGGAATGGGAAAAAATTTCAGTCTCTCGATGTGCAAAACTGATAGAGACATACCCCAAGCGACTTACAGCTGTAATCGCAGCAAAAAGTGGCGCTACAAAGTATTAACTTAAGGGGGCTGAATAATTTTGCACGCCCAATTTTTGAGTTTTTGATTTGTTAAAAAAGTTTGAAATATCCAATAAATGTCATTCCACTTCATGATTGTGTCCCACTTGTTGTTGATTCTTCACAAAAAAATACAGTTTTATATCTTTATGTTTGAAGCCTGAAATGTGGCAAAAGGTCGCAAAGTTCAAGGGGGCCGAATACTTTCGCAAGGCACTGTATGTTCTAAACCCCCTCAACTACTAAACAGATGAACCTAACCTGTTCTAAACCCCCTCAACTACTAAACAGATGAACCTAACCTGTTCTAAACCCCCTCAACTACTAAACAGATGAACCTAACCTGTTCTAAACCCCCTCAACTACTAAACAGATGAACCTAACCTGTTCTAAACCCCCTCAACTACTAAACAGATGAACATAACCTATGTTCTAAACCCCCTGTCTCTCCCTCACCTCATGATGTAGTTGTGGCTGTCTATGGTGGGTCCGTAACCGGCCCCACGCATGTTGCCAGAGTTCCCCACCACGGCACAGCGCAGGCAGCGGGCGGGGTCCCAGGAGCCATAGGGAGAGCGGCCAGGGATCACCTGGAACAGCCGCAGCAGTACCTGCTGGATAGTGTGGGGCTTGAACTGAGGTTGCAGCATCTACAAGCAGGGGGCGACAGAGAGGCCACACAGTCAGGAGAGCAGTACAGGGGGACTGAGAGAGTACCATAGACTTTCTTTTATTCCTCCGACAGGATGTCAAAAGAGGGCAGAGGGGTAGGTTTTAGTATCCTAGTGACTCATGGAAAAGAGAAGAGGTTACAACATATTTAAATGGAGGTGAAAAGAGGTCAGATGTAGCCTAGGGTAGCCTAGTGTTTAGAGCGTTGGACTAGTAACCGAAAGGTTGCAAGTTCGAATCCCCGAGCTGACAAGGTACAAATCTGTCGTTCTGCCCCTGAACAGGCAGTTAACCCACTGTTCCTAGGCCGTCAATGAAAATAAGAATTTGTTCTTAACTGACTTGCCTAGTTAAATAAATGTAAAAAAAATTAGGGGGAAATGGAGGGAGAGATGACCAAAACATTTACATTGAAGGTGAAACAGAGTTTGTTTTTCAAGTCTTTGCTATAGGAGCACATGCAAACCTCCCAACCCCCAAACAAAACAGTTCAATCAGGCTATTGGCACCTTTAAATACCTCTCTCTCACACAGCGCTCTCTCTCTCTCACACACACGGCTCTCTCCCACACGGCTCTCTCTCTCTCTCTCTCACACACGGCTCTCTCTCCCTCTCTCACACACGGCTCTCTCTCCCTCTCTCACACACGGCTCTCTCCCACACGGCTCACTCTCTCTCTCTCACACACGGCTCTCTCTCCCTCTCTCACACACGGCTCTCTCCCACACGGCTCACTCTCTCTCTCTCACACACGGCTCTCTCTCCCTCTCTCACACACAGCTCTCACGCAGCACTCCCTCTCTCTCACACAGCTCTCTTTCTCTCTCACACACGGCTCTCTCCCACACGGCTCTCTCTCCCTCTCTCACACACGGCTCTCTCTCTCTCACACGGCTCTCTCTCTCTCACACACGGCTCTCTCTCCCTCTCTCACACACACAGCTCTCACGCAGCACTCCCTCTCTCTCACACAGCTCTCTTTCTCTCTCACACACGGCTCTCTCCCACACGGCTCTCTCTCCCTCTCTCACACACGGCTCTCTCTCCCTCTCTCACACACGGCTCTCTCTCCCTCTCTCACACATACCACTCTCTCTCTCACACATACCACTCTCTCTCTCACACATACCACTCTCTCTCTCACACATACCACTCTCTCTCTCACACATACCACTCTCTCTCACACATACCACTCTCTCTCACACATACCACTCTCTCTCACACATACCACTCTCTCTCTCACACACACCACTCTCTCTCTCACACACACCACTCTCTCTCACACATACCACTCTCTCTCTCACACACACCACTCTCTCTCACACACACCACTCTCTCTCTCACACACACCACTCTCTCTCACACATACCACTCTCTCTCTCACACATACCACTCTCTCTCTCACACATACCACTCTCTCTCCCACACATACCACTCTCTCTCCCACACATACCACTCTCTCTCCCACACATACCACTCTCTCTCTCTCACACGGCACTCTCTCTCCCTCTCTCACACGGCACTCTCTCTCCCTCTCTCACACGGCACTCTCTCTCCCTCTCTCACACGGCACTCTCTCTCACACACGGCGCGCTCTCTCACACACACGGCGCGCTCTCTCTCACACACACAGCGCGCTCTCTCTCACACACACAGCGCGCTCTCTCACACACACAGCGCGCTCTCTCACACACACAGCGCGCTCTCTCACACACACAGCGCGCTCTCTCACACACACAGCGCGCTCTCTCACACACACACAGCGCACTCTCTCACACACAGCTCACACACACGGCACTTTCTCACACACACGCTCTCTCACACACACACAGCGCACTCTCTCACACACACACCTCTCTCTCTCTCACACACACGGCACTCTCTCTCTCACACACACGGCACTCTCTCTCACACACACGGCACTCTCTCTCACACACACGGCACTCTCTCTCACACACACGGCACTCTCACACACGGCACTCTCTCTCACACACGGCACTCTCTCTCACACACGGCACTCTCTCTCACACACGGCACTCTCTCTCACACACACACCACTCTCTCTCTCTCTCTCTCACATACCACTCTCTCTCTCACACATACCACTTTCTCTCACACACACCACTCTCTCTCTCTCTCTCTCTCTCACATACCACTCTCTCTCTCACACATACCACTCTCTCTCTCACACATACCTCTCTCACACATACCACTCTCTCTCCCACACATACCACTCTCTCTCTCTCACACGGCACTCTCTCTCCCACATACCACTCTCTCTCTCACACATACCACTCTCTCTCCCACACATACCACTCTCTCTCCCACACATACCACTCTCTCTCTCTCACACGGCACTCTCTCTCCCTCTCTCACACGGCACTCTCTCTCCCTCTCTCACACGGCACTCTCTCTCCCTCCCTCTCTCACACGGCACTCTCTCTCTCACACGGCGCACTCTCTCTCAAACACACGGCGCACTCTCTCACACACACAGCGCATTCTCTCACACACAGCGCATTCTCTCACACACAGCGCATTCTCTCACACACAGCGCACTCTCTCTCTCTCTCACACACGGCACTCTCTCTCTCACACACGGCACTCTCTCTCACACACGGCACTCTCTCTCACACACGGCACTCTCTCTCACACACGGCACTCTCTCTCACACACGGCACTCTCTCTCTCACACACGGCACTCTCTCTCTCACACACGGCACTCTCTCTCTCACACACGGCACTCTCTCTCTCACACACATACCACTCTCTCTCTCTCTCTCACACATACCACTCTCTCTCACACATACCTCTCTCTCTCACACACACGGCACTCTCTCTCTCACACACGGCACCCTCTCTCTCTCACACACGGCACCCTCTCTCTGTCACACACGGCACCCTCTCTCTCTCACACACGGCACCCTCTCTCTCTCACACACGGCACCCTCTCTCTCTCACACACGGCACTCTCTCTCTCACACACGGCACTCTCTCTCTCACACACGGCACTCTCTCTCTCACACACGGCACTCTCTCTCACACACGGCACTCTCTCTCACACACGGCACTCTCTCGCTCACACACACGGCACTCTCGCTCACACACACGGCACTCTCGCTCACACACACACACACACACACACACACACACACACACACACCTCCCTCTCTCTCTAAGTTTCCCCTGCATGACCTCTCCCCAATGCTCCCTCTCTTTCCTTTACTCTGTCTTGCTCCCTCCCCCTCCTTGATACCAGCACACCGGCTTTCTGCAGGGTCACTAATTATTGGCAGATGGTCAGTGGGCACTGCTGCTGCCAAACAGTGTCTTTACTGGTCTGCTCTACTCTACTCCTGCTCTGCTCCATTGTAGAGAAACTATGACATGCTCTTCATTGCTCAACAACCATGACCATATACTAGGTATATATATATATGTACTAACCAACTCAACAGTGCAGACTCTTGACTTAACTCTTCGAGAAATCCATTAACCCTAATCTATGCCCTCTTTCACCTTTCCTGTGCACCTACCTCATTAGCTCCTCTCTCTAATCTCATCCTTTCACCAGCTCATTTACTTAACACCACTTAGTAGCTTGGCACTAGCTGGTCTGCCTCTGTTTGCAATCTCCTAATTATCGAGTAGGATATATACTGAACAAAAACGAATGTAACATGCTACAATTTCAACGACTTTACTGAGTTACAGTTCATATAAGGAAATCAGTCAATTTAAATAAATTAATTAGGCCATCATCTATGGATTTCACGTCTGGCCAGTTACACATGGGCTGCGGTTGTGAGGCCAATTGGATGTACTGCCAATTTCTCTAAAACAACTGTGTTGCATCACAACCATCCATCTACATAGGGACTTATGGTAGAGAAATTAACATGAAATTCTCTGGCAACAGCTCTGGTGGACATTCCTGCAGTCAGCATGCCAATTGCACACTCCCTCAAAACTTGAGACATCTGTGGCATTGTGTTGTGTGACAAAACTGCACATTTTAGAGTGGCCCTTTATTGTCCCCAGCACAAGGTGCACCTGTGTAATGATCATTATGTTTAATTAGCTTCTTGATATGCCACACCTGTCAGGTGGATGTATTATCTTGGCAAAGGAGAAATGCTCACTAACAGGGATGAAATTTGCGCACAACATTTGAGAGAAATAAGCTTTTAATGCATATGGGCTCTTTCATTTCAGCTCATGGAAAATGGGACCAACACTTTACATTTTTGCGTTTATATTTTTGTTCAGAATATATAAAGCAAGGCCAGGAACTTGAGGATGTGACACTAAATAAGTTAAACTTCTGACCAAACACAAACTAATTTAGTTTTCTAAATGGTACTTCTCACAGGTCAGCATCTTTCTCTCACACTTCTTCTACTTAAGTGTTCATGTCTGTTAAAAATATCAGCCTCTTTTAGCTACGTAATCACCTAGGCGTGCCTTCCTGTCTGTAATTCAAACAGACTTACAGGGGCTCTTTTTCCACTGGACCTCTACAGCTTTGTCTGACTTGTTAATTTCAATATTCAGACATTACTCAATGTCCTCTTTCACAGACCCATCATGTGCTTGCCTTCCTTTAATGTGATTGGCAGAGCTGCTCTCATTCTTTCCAGGGAGAGAAGAACGATAGAGGATGGTAAAACATAGAAGCTGTCCAGCTGGATCACTTACCACCCACCAGTAGTAGACGTCTGAAGGCAGCTGGATCACTTACCACCCACCAGTAGTAGACGTCTGAAGGCAGCTGGATCACTTACCACCCACCAGTAGTAGACGTCTGAAGGCAGCTGGATCACTTACCACCCACCAGTAGTAGACGTCTGAAGGCAGCTGGATCACTTACCACCCACCAGTAGTAGACATCTGAAGGCAGCTGGATCACTTACCACCCACCAGTAGTAGACGTCTGAAGGCAGCTGGATCACTTACCACCCACCAGTAGTAGACGACATCTGAAGGCAGCTGGATCACTTACCACCCACCAGTAGTAGACGTCTGAAGGCAGCTGGATCACTTACCACCCACCAGTAGTAGACGTCTGAAGGCAGCTGGATCACTTACCACCCACCAGTAGTAGACGTCTGAAGGCAGCTGGATCACTTACCACCCACCAGTAGTAGACTTCTGAAGGCAGCTGGATGTTGTCCCGTGTCCACACAGGCGAGATGTCCGGGTCGTAGTTCTCATCAAACCAGTCCGACACCCCAGGGTCCCCCACACAGCGGGGACAGGCACATGTCTTCTGCTGCTGGGTGCTCTCCAGTGGGCCCAGCTGGTGGACAACAGAGTAGTTGGGCACTAGTTTTACTCGGCTGGACTTTTCCCACCCAGGGGGCTCCAGGTAGGGCAGGCCAACGCCCCCCCTCAGAGAGATGGAGAAGAAGAGGGAGGTGAGAAAGACAAGGCCCAGGGAGCCCAGCAGAACCCACAACCTCAATGAGCACCGCATGCCCCCTCCGCCGGCCCTGGCCCCTGCCATCCGATCACCCCGCTCCACGCTGGTCCCGCCTGTCAACATGGGCCTCAGCTCCCCTGATCTTTGGACCCTCACCCCTCCAGGGCTGCCCCACACCCAGCCCCAGCCCCAGCCCCAGTGCCCCTCCCGGTGCTGGGTGACGGAGGGCACCCGGCCCCCCCAATTCCATGCGCTGTTTCCTGCCACCGTCCCCACCCTGCTGGCCTCAGCTCCACTCAGTGTGCTGGCTGGCTCACGCTGGCTCAGAGAGAACACTCTCCCAGCGCCACAGACAGAGAGAGGGAGAGCCGCTGCTCCACAGTGAGTCTCTCAGTGTCTCACACTAAACAGTTTGTCAGAGAGTCTGTGTCTGTTGCTTCTCCCCACTCTCCGTCTCTCCGCACGCAGCTGCCGCTCTTCACACCCACCAGCCCGGCTCTCCACTCCCTGCACTACTCCAGTCCTGGATGGGAGCTCCAGCAGTGTCTGCACATACAAAACTCTGATGAACTCTGCACAAATTGTACACTGCTAGAGTCTGAAAAACTGTCAGAGCTTATCACTCTGTGTTAGCAGTCCCACCTATAGTGATATCCATGGTAAAAGTCAGGTAGCGAGTCATTAGTGTCATCTCAGCCGTCCAGGTGTTTGGAGGTCCTCTGTCATATGCTCTAGCGGGCCAGACGGGAGAAGGAGGGTAAAAGGCGACAGCGACTGCAGGCAGGCTGGCATGAAAGAAGCTCCATCGAGTCTCTAGTCAACCTGAACAAATAACAGGTCTCCCCCTCTCCCTCCCTCTTCTCACTTCTCTGCCCGTCTCACACAAGCTTGATTTTTTTTCTGTCAGAAGATCCACTTTGGAGTTTCTGAGACTTGCAGAAAGAGCAGAGCTACTCAGGACTTTGTGTTCTCCTCCGCTAGAATGTAGGTGTCCTGTAGTCTAGTTGTCATTGAGGCTGTGTGGTGTGTGTCTCTGTGTGGCAGACTGAGCATCTACCAGCCCTCCAGATTCTCTGCATCCACGTTCTGTCTGCCTGTCTGGGGGAGGAGCTCTCTGGACATGCCAAGTCTGATCGACAGGAGAATATGGGCACAAATATTCATCGCAGTGCGGCCTCAAAAAGTCTGCGCGACCATCAGAATTCCAGTGCTCTTCAGTCATAGAAAAAGCAATACTGTAAAAGCTCCTAAAGTAATCAAAACATTCTGGCCGTAATGACAAAGAGGATTGCCACAGAGTCTTAAGAAAAGTAGATACGAGGACCTTAAAAGGGCTTACCAATGAATGCCCTGAAAGGAACTGAGGCTATGAGTGACTGGATTGAAAAAAGACAAATCAATCAGAAGAAAAAATCCCATCTGGCACTGAACATCAAACAGGACAAGAGGGAAGGGGGGCTCAGCAGCTGTCCAGCAGTGGAGATTCATTGTATATTTGTGTGCGAATGTATGTGAGGCTGGGCCACTGCCTGCCAGTAGCTGTAGGGTTTAATTGAATTCTGCTGTGTAGTGTTGGTGGAAGTGCAGGCTTTGTCAGGATGATGTGCCTTGAGCTGCTGCTCTCCCTAATCTGTAATCTCGGCAATGCAGTCGCCTGCCCACCACATTATACACTCTCTTCCCCCTCTCTCTGCCAGCCAGATGCTAACCTTCCGCCCAGTGTCCCTCCAGTGGCCTGCAAAGTGGTGCAGTCCTGCTGTTTGACAGTCCTTGTCTGTGTGTGTGTCCACCTCTCGATCCCTGACACAAAGACAGCCTCACAGGGGAACTGAGGAGCAGAGACACCGTGGCCCCTGTAGCTCCTGCTCCCTATCTGCTTGTTTCCAGGTCCTTGTCCTCCTGAGACACCAACACACCGCTGTTCAGAAAGTGGTGGACAGCTGGAGGAGAGAGGAGATAATATAAGTGAGGGTGTGAATCAACAGACTGTGCATTTATAACACACAGGCATCATGGCATTCCCGGCAATAGAGATACTGACATTTACCTGGGTTTTTGACTTCATGACTGTGTTTGATTTGAAAGCTTGTGTCGTTGAAGTTATTGTGTCTGCTGTAAAGAAAGCCCCCTTGTCTGAGCCCCTCTCGGCCTGTACTCTTTCCTTGGTCTTTATATTGAAAACAAACCCCAAACCTCTTGAAGAATGAGATGAACCATGCCTACCAGAATAGCACAGAATAATGATGCTCATCAGACTTTACATTTGTGGTTTGGTGCTTGTCAAGTCTGTTCAGCTACCACATACCCAAACAAACAACCCAAAACAAAACCCCATTCATTAGGAGCATATCTAATTGAACAGAATTAGAGTTTATTATATCTCAGTATAGCAGCCTCTTCATCTCCCTTATTCCCCTGCCTCAGCCAAAAAACACTTTCCATCTCTACTGCTAAATGCATTTTGTGACTTCGTCTATCCCCCCAAACACCTCATCTCACTCTCTCTCTCCGGGCCAGTCTCTGAGGGAAGAATAGGGGATGTGCTTCTATCTTTGGGACTCTGTGGGGACCAAAGCTTACAGATGAAAGGAGACAGAGTATCTGCAGCAGGGCCAAAGCACTGGGTTGACAAAGACCAGACATGACATGTAGAAAGAAAGGGACAATCACCAAATAATGTTACACAATGACTGGACCATAATACGTTGGCGCTGAAAACCACATCTGAATGCAGCTGTTCAACTCTCAGGCCACAGTGTAGGTAGGGCCCTACGTAGATGGATGGTTGTGATGGGACGCCTGTTGTAAATACATGTTGGAGTCCTTGGTAATGGATGGATCAGTCATATAAATAGAATCTCTCATTCTAGTTCAGTAGGATCAGTGTTTGTACTCTTTTAACTATGCCCCCCCAATGAAAAACGTGCTTGCTTTCACCAAAGAGGAGACTTCAGGTTTCCATGGCTACATACTGGACTCCGTGCGATTGTGCAGAGATGCGTGTTACTCTCACTGAATCAGATTTACAGAAAGATGTATATACAGGAAAGACTGTTGATCCACAAACATTTCAATGTTTACAAAATGGGCCAGCCTGGACTTGCCAAAATGCTTCCAAAAAACATGGGAACCATCCCCAAAAAAGACAGAACATCATAGAGCACACACAAATATTTAGGAAGAAGAGATCAGTAAAATACACAATAGCAAAATAGCTAAACATGGCAGGACGCTGCTGACGGATGCTGCCTCAGCTTCAGATTAAATGATGGGCACTGTGATTAATTGTGTGGGGGTACCGCTAAAGCGTTGATAATGCCTCGATAATGACTTTTTTCACCAATTAGAACATTTTTACATTACATATTCACCAGTAAGCGTTGCATTTGTTCCTTGAAGCTGCAGAGCCCACGTAAGTGGGACAAGAATTGGACAAGAAAGAGGGATGGTCAGAGCGAGAGATTGAAAGAAGGAGTGTGGGAGTTGGAGGGTGATACAGGAGAGAGGATTGAGACGTAAGTGATTGCTACCTGTAGAGATACGCTATCTATCTTCACTGTGACAGGAACATAGAGTACCAGCAACAAGCACAGGCACTGATCTCCTACAGGGCCAGCTCGCAGGCACAGCTTTGAAACTGAACAAAATGGCTCTCCACCCCATGGCAAATGGGTAGAATTGGAGGAAATGTGCTTTAAAACTTGCAAAGTTCCCCCCAACCAAATCTCATTTAGGGCTCCAAAAAGGCTAGGGCGGCCCTGATCCCCTATTTGAATATGTGAAGAAAAGCATAATCATGTTGGGGAGAGAGTTTACCTCGTGACAATCTGGCTTACACTCTTGCAGTGTATGCATGGATCATCTTGACCACAGAGATTATCTTTCCTAATCAAATTCACTGGCGTCAATCTAAATATCTCAAAGCTGGAAAAGCCAACAGACAAGCACACATTGGCGGATGAGATGGACACGCTCTAAAAACAAGCCATATGAGAAGTCCAGGAGTGACCTCATCCAAGTATCTTCCATTAGCCAACACTTCTAGAAACACACTGGTATGCAAGAACACATGTGCAGCATGCGCACAACCACACACACAGTAATACTTTGTTCCATCTCTGTCTTGATTGTCTACACAGGGTTGTGGGGGGTTGGAGGGGTGAGGGCCTCTGTTGCCCTGGAAGCATTGCCTCACAGCTGGCTGCCATGACAATGTAGCAAAATGTAGAAAAAGATATCCATGGAAAAGACTGTGTAGCCACCTTAAGAAAGTGCATGCATAGCTGTTGGTTACAGGCTCTATCAATCAGTGGAGGCTGCTGAGGGGAGGACAGCTCATAATAATGTCTGGAACAGAGTGAAGGGAATGGCATCAAACACATGGAAACCATGTGTTTGATGTATTTGATACCATTCCACTTATTTCCCTCCAGCCATTAACACAATGGCTGTCCTCCCCAATTAAGTTGCCACAGACCGCATGTGCTATCAATCAATCAATCAATCAATCAAATGTATTTATAAAACCCTTTTTACATCAGCAAATGTCACAAAGTGCTTATACAGAAACCCAGTCTAAAACCCCGAAAACTCCATCTATAATGGATGCCTTATTCTGTGGACTGAGACTTTACGATGCAGCCACAATGACAGTGTTTGCTTGCCTCTGTCGATTAATCTGAACAAAATACACATATTTTCAATGGCTGGACCGAGAGGCCTAATCAAATTTCATGTTTAATGGATTAAAGCATTTAAGCGTTATCAAATCAAATTTTATTTGACACATGTGCCGAATACAACAGGTGTAGACCTTTTCAAATCAAATCAAACCTTACAGCGAAATGCTTACCTGTCTGTCAAAGATTTTCGGAGGGGACTGGACCTGGGGCTTTCCTTAAGGAAATCAATGTGAAATAACTGGCTGAATTTTCTGTGGGATTGTAACCAACAGTAGCCCTAAATCTACAGTAAATATACTTTCCTCATACAATATCAGAGTTAACCCGTATAATTCCAAGGTGGGAGTGTGTTTGAGAGCTGCATGTGTGGGGCCAGCATCAGCAAATCTCCATCAGCCAATTAAAACACTCATGCTCAATCAAGGCTTGTTGATATTTAAATATGAATGTAAAAAAAATGTTTTTTTTCAAACTGAGATACAAAAATGTGTGAACCTCAGATCTGAGGACTCCCGGTAGAAAGGGTCTCATGATGAGGCGTGTAGTAGAGGCTAGCTACGGCTCTGTGTATCAGAAGATTGGTAGCCTAGCGGTTAAGAGTGTTGGGCCAGTAAACGAAAAGGTGAGAAATGTGAAAAATCTATTGATGTGCCCTTGAGCAAGGCACTTAACACTATATGTTCTGCTAAATGTCTACAATGCAATAATTAGATATGCTGACAGCTCCAGTGGATTAGTGTTCCTTCTCTGTTGTTTGTCCCCAGCTAACAACAAACATTCCCACAACTTTAGAGAACGTTACCTTAGGTAATTACCTACAGTTTTCATAGTGATGTGCACAGACTGTTTCCAAGAGACCATTAATGTCAAAC
This sequence comes from Oncorhynchus masou masou, assembly GCF_036934945.1. Classification (NCBI taxonomy): domain Eukaryota; kingdom Metazoa; phylum Chordata; class Actinopteri; order Salmoniformes; family Salmonidae; genus Oncorhynchus; species Oncorhynchus masou. Next base: position 75,570,922 of record NC_088242.1, read on the forward strand.
AGAACTTACCTAGAACGTGGTTACCATGTTCTCAGAACATAAGATACTAATGTTCTAGACACGTTTCATGGGAACTTTGCAAGAACATACATGTGTCCAGTTTTTTGAGGATTTGGATAATATTTCATCAACGTTACACCAAACATGAATATAAGATATTAATGTTCTAGACTCGTTTCATGGAAATGTTGCAAGCAACGTCACACCAAAAACACACAGAACATGGTTGCCATGTTCTCAGAATATAAGATATTAATATTCTAGATATGTTTCATGGGAACATTGCAAGAACATTCCTGAGTCCATTTACGTTTAACACCCCTGAGGTGGTTGTCTAGTTCCCAGCTTGTTCAGGGGACTTCCCTAAAGACGTTTTCAAGATGCCGTCTGATGATCCCCAAGAAATGTGTGTTTCTTTACACACCACCCCATGTCACTGTGATTGGTAAACCACTGATCCAATCACAGTTCTTTGTCTGTTAGCAAGGTTAGGGAGACACACACACACACACACACAAACAGTGCTTTTGACATACAATGTTTGCAACTTACATATTTGACACACTTGGACATACATGATTACATTGTGTATGTTCAATTATACAGTAATTATTATTCAATAATAACAACTCTGAGCTACCAAGGAGAGCCCCTGAGGACAACGGGGGCCACATGCTTAAGGACCTCTATGCAAGACATTCATGGGTGTTAACCCTCGCAAGGCTGCCGGCCCAGACGGTATCCCTCGCCGTGCCCACAGGCGGTTATCCCCACCTGCTTCAAGACGTGCACTATCACCACCATGCCCAAGAAAGTTAATGACTACCGACCTGTAGCACTCACTTCCGTCATCATGAAGGCTAGTCAAAGACCACATCACCTACTCCTCGACAGACTCAACCCTCTCCAATTCCTCTACCGCCCTGACAGATCCAAGGACGATGCAATCGCCATTGCACTGCACACTGCCCTCACAAAAGGGAGGGAAGAGGTGAGGGGTCTGGCAGAGTGGTGCCAGGAAAATAACCTCCCTCAACGTCAACAAAATGAAGGAGCTGATCATGGACTTCAGGAGACAGCAGAGGGAGAACGCCCCTATCCACATCGACGGGATGGGGAAAAGGTGAAAAACTTCAAGTTCCTTGGTGTAAACATCACTGACAATGTGAAATTGTCTACCCACACAGACAGTGTGGTGAAGAAGGTGAAACTGCATCTTCAACCTCAGGAGGCTGAAGAAATCTGTCTTGGCCCCTAAGACCATCACACTTTGACAAATGCAGCATTGAGAGTATCATGTCGAGCTGTATCACCACCTGGTTCGAAAACTGCACCGATCGCAACCGCAGGGCTCTCCAGATGGTGGTGTGGTCTGCCCAATGCATCACCGGGGGCACAATGCCTGCACTCCAAGACATTTTCAGTACCCGATGTTACAGGAAAGCCAAAAAGATCATCAAGGACATCAACCACCCGAGCCACGGTCTATTCACCCCACAATTATCCAGAAGGCGAGATCAGTACAGGTTACAGGTGTATTAAAGCTGGGACCGAGAAACTGAAAAACAGCTTCTATCTCAAGGCCATCAGACTGAATTTAGTCACAGTCACTAGCCGACTACTACCCGGTTACTCAAATCAAATCAAATGTTATGTCACATGCTCCGAATACAACCTTACCGTGAAATGCTTACTTACAAGCCCTGAACCAACAATGTAGTTTTAGGAAAATAGAGTTAAGTAAATATTTACTTAATAAACTATAACGAGGCTACACACAGGGGGTACTGGTACTGAATCAATGTGGGGGGGAACAGGTTAGTCGAGGTCATTTGTACATGTTGGTAGGGGTAAAGTGCATAGATAATAAACATCGAGTAGCATCACTGTAAAAAAAAGGGGGGCAGTGTCAATGCAAATAGTCCGGATGACCATTTGACTAATCGTTCAGCAGTCTTACGGCTGTTAAGGAGCCTTTTGGACCTCGACTTGGTGCGACCAGCACCACTACAGCCCTTCGATGTGAATGGGGATGTGTTTGGCCCTCGTTTTCCTGAAGTCCATGATCATCTCCTTTGTCTTGCTCACGTTGAGGGAGAGGTTGTTGTCCTGGCACCACGCTGCCAGGTCTCTGACCTCCTCCCTATAGGCTGTCTCATCGTTGTCTGTGATCAGGTATACCACCATTGCGTCGTCAGCAAACTTAATGATGGTGTTGGAGTCGTGCTTTGTCATGCAGTCATGGGTGAATAGGGAGTATTGGGAGGAGGATCAACGTGGCAGATGTGTTGTTACTAACCCTTACCACCTGGGGGCGGCCCTTCAGAAAGTCCAGGATCCAGTTGTAGAGGGAGGTGTTTAGTCCCAGTGTCCTTAGCTTAGTGATGAGCTTTGTGGGCACTATGGTGTTGAACGCTGAGCTGTAGTCAAAGACCAGCATTCTCACATAAGTGTTCCTTTTGTCCAGGTGGGAAAGGACAGGGTGGAGTGCGATTGAGATTGCCTCATCTGTGGATCTGCGGTATGCGAATGGGCCTAGGGTGTCTGGTATGATGGTGTTGATGTGAGCCATTACCAACCTTTCAAAGCACTTCATGGCTACCTACATGAATGCTATGGAGTGGTAGCATTTAGGCAGGTTCCCTTCGCTTTCTTGGGCACAAGGACTATTGAATTTACAACAGGTGGACTCCAATCAAGTTGCAGAAACATCTCAAGGATGATCAATGGAAACACGATGCACCTGAGCTCAATTCCGAGTCTCATAGCAAAGTGTCAGAATACTTATGTAAATAAGATATTTGTTTTTAATTTTTAATACATTTGCAACATTTTATAAAAACCTGATTTTGTTTTGTCATTATGGGTTATTGTGTGTTGTGATTGATGAGTAAACAATTTAATTGAATGCATTTTAGAATAAAGCTGTAACATCACAAAATGTGGAAAAAGGGAAGGGGACTGAATATTTCAGAATGCACAAGTGCATCAAAACCGGGATTGAAAGACTGAAAAACAGGCCATCAGACTCTTGAACAGCCATCACAACATCTCCTGTAATAAGAGACAAAGATAAAGTCACAAAACTCACACACACACCTCATACACTGTTAGTGGGTATCCGTACCTTGCCAACAGACAAAGAGCTGTGCATGGATCAGTAGTTCACCAATAAGGGAGGACCAGCAAAAGCCAATACCGATTAATCTGACGATTTATAAAATGTATTTATTTGTAATAATGACAATTACAACAATACTGAATGAACACTTATTTTAACGTAATATAATACATCAATAAAATCAATTTAGCCTCAAATAAATAATGAAACGTGTTCAAATTGGTTTAAATAATGCAAAAACAAAGTGTTGGAGAAGAAAGTAAAAGTGCAATATGTGCCATGTAAGAAAGCTAACGTTTAAGTTCCTTGCTCAGAACATGAGATATGAAAGCTGGTGGTTCCTTTTGACATGAGTCTTCAATATTCCCAGTTAAGAAGTTTTAGAAGTTTTAGGTTGTAGTTATTATAGGAATTATTGGATTATTTCTCTCTATACCATTTGTATTTTATTAACCTTTGACTATTGGATGTTCTTATAGGCACTTTAGTATTGCCAGTGTAACAGAAAAGCTTCCGTCCCTCTCCTCGCTCCTCCCTGGGCTCGAACCAGGAACACAACGACAACAGCCACCCTCGAAGCAGCGTTACCCATGCAGAGCAAGGGGAACAACCACTCAAAGTCTCAGAGCGAGTGACTTTTGAAACGCTATTAGCGCGCACCCCGCTAACTAGCTAGCCATTTCACATCGGTTACACGAACCTAATCTCGGTAGTTGATAGGCTTGAAGCCGTAAACAACGCAATGCTTGACGCACAACGAAGAGCTGCTGGCAAAACGCAAGAAAGTGCTGTTTGAATGAATGCTTACGAGCCTGCTGCTTCCTACCACCGCTCAGTCAGACTGCTCTATCAAATCATAGACTTGGTTATAACATAACACACAGAAATACGAGCCTTTGGTCATTAATATGGTCGAATCCAGAAACTATCATCTCGAAAACAAGACGTTTATTCTTTCAGTGAAATACGGAACCGTTCCGTATTTGATCTAAGGGGTGGCATCCATGAGTCTAAATATTCCTGTTACATTGCACAACCTTCAATGTTATGTCATAATTACGTAAAATTCTGGCAAATTAGGCGGCCCAAACTGTTGCATATGCACTGCGTGCAATGAACGCAAGAGAAGTGACACAATTTCACCTGGTTAATATTGCCTGCTAACCTGGATTTATTTTAGCTAAATATGCAGGTTTAAAAATATATACTTCTGTGTATTGATTTTAAGAAAGGCATTGATGTTTATGGTTAGGTACACATTGGAGCAACGATACGCACCGCATCGATTATATGCAACACAGGACACGCTAGATAAACTAGTAATATCCTCAACCATGTGTAGTTAACTAGTGATTATGATTTATTGATTGATTGTTTTTTATAAGATAAGTTTAATACTAGCTAGCAACTTACCTTGGCTTACTGCATTTGCGTAACAGGCAGTCTCCTCATGGAGTGCAATGAGAGGCAGGTGGTTAGAGCGTTGGACTAGTTAACTGTAAGGTTGCAAGATTGAATCCCCCGAGCTGACAATGTGAAAATCTGTCGTTCTGCCCCTGAGTGAGGCAGTTAACCCACCGTTCTTAGGCCGTCATTGAAAATAAGAATGTGTTCTTAACTGACTTACCTAGTTAAATAAAGATTAAATAAAAGGTGTAAAAAATGTTGTTTTTTTTAAATACAGATTTCCGATTGTTATGAAAACTTGAAATCGGCTCCAATTAAAATCAGCCATTCCGATTAATCGGTCGACCTCGAATACACACAATCAATCAAGTCAAATTGATTTATAAAGCCCTTTTTATATTAGCCGATGTCACAAAGTGCTATACAGAAACCAAGCCTAAAACCCCAAACAGCAAGCAATGCAGATGCAATTCTGGCTGTGCCGGGGTTGAGATTATAACAGAACATGGCCATGATGTTCAAACGTTCATAGACGACCAGCAGGGTCAAATAATAATACTCACAGCCAAAGCTGTCCCATGTATAGAGACATTAACCCATTCCACTCATGGGAATTGGCCTAAATGGATCAGGCTAAATGTAAATGTTTCTTACAGAAGGAATATGGTAAGCATATGCATAAGTATTAAGGCTATAACGGTACATGCATTCGTACCAAACCCTTCGATACGAGGACCTCGGTTTGGTACAAAAGCGTTCAGTACGAGGACCTTGGTTCGGTCTGCACTGTGAACCCGAATGAATATATAATCAAATACATTTTAAATAATAAAAATTCCTATAGGCTATGCCTATGCTATGTTGTATGCCATTGCCTCGTGAGGAAATCTGAGTTGAAAAAACATTGTAGGCTATTCCTTTTTTACCTTGCCAATATATCCTCCAAACACCGGCTTTGAGGGCATTATCACTTTCATACAACAGGTTACCAACATATTCAAATAATGATTTACATATTTTCATTAAAAACGTTATATTGTTGAATTTATTCATATCATTTCATCCTTCCACAAGATATAGTCCCGAGACAAATCTAGGGTAGCTACCCAAGCCGGCTGGTCGTCCAATCTATCGGTTCGGTTAAGCTAGCCAACAACGGCTAACTTACAGTCACGTCAAACAGTTCAGCCAGAATAACAGCAAAGTATCTGCATTTGCCTTTGTTTAAGCTGTTTTCTATTTTCTATTAATTTGGATACGTCCATAACAATGAGCTATGATGCGCGATTTTGCCTGGAATAGACAATGTGCTCTATTGTCAAGACACTGTTGTTCTAAGGACATTACCAACAACACAGCTAACACAATCATTTCATACTGAAGCGGAAAGACAGCAAACTAGCTGAATTTAGTTTAGTTTGACCGGTTTTCTATTGACTTTTCTTTGTATATATCCATAAAAATGATGCCAGCTGATTTATAATTTGGAGTGGCCCGACTCCCAACACGTTCATTACTATGGGACAGCTGGAGATCGAATTTGAATATTGAAACAATGTTGCAAATGATGGAGAGACAGAGAGCAAAGTTTATACAAATCGCCGCTGTTGAAATTTAAATGCCAATCTGAAAGAAATTGGAGATAATGGCTAGATGCTTTTCATAGTGAAGATCAAATATAAAAACTGTCTGGCTGGGCTGATGACAGTGGATTGCGCAGTGAGCTGTAACAAAGTAAATAGGCATTTCAGCATCATAGCTTCAACCGGTGGTAATTTGTGGAAAAGACACCGGCTGGAATGCGGTTTTAACCAATCAGCATCCAGGATTAGACCCACCCCATTGTATAATACAATCATAGACTATCCTTGTGTAGCAAAGCAAATTAGGAGATTATCTAATCAATGGAAGATGGGATTAAAATTATTGAATAATTAAAAGTTAAATGAGAAGTATATGCTCCAACGAACTAGAGTCAACAGGTAGGACGCTATTTAATACTTTGAATGGAAGTGTTGTTATTTGTAACTGTAGGACAGTATAAAAGTGCATGCAGATTCAATTAGCTTAGCTAGATGGCTAGCTAATTTAGCTGGCTAGCTAATTTAGCTGGCTAGCTATCTAATTTAGCTGGCTAGCCATCTTAGAAGCCGGATGTATGTAGAGGTCCTGGGCTGGCATGGTTACACATAGTCTACAGTTCTGAGACCGGTTGGATGTACTGCCAAATTCTCAAAAATTAAGTTGGAGGTGGCTTATGGTAGAGAAATGAACATTACATTCTTTGGTAACCGCTCTGGTGGACATTCCTGCAGTCAGCATGCCAATTGCACTCTCCCTCAAAACTTGAGACATCTGTGGCATGTTATTGTATGACAAAACTGCACATTTTAGAGTGGCCTTTTATTGTCCCCAGCTCAAGGTGCACCTGTGTCATGATCATGATGATTATTCAGCTTTTTGATATGCCACACCTGTCAGGTGGATAGATTATCTAGGCAAAGAAGAAAGCCTAAAACTAACAGGGATGTAAACAAATGTGTGCACAAAATTTGACAGAAGTAAGCTTTTTTGTGCGTATGGAACATTTCTGTTGCATTTATATATATTTTTTTTTACATGTTGCGTTCATATTTTTGCTCAGTATCATTTCAATGTACATTTGTGTTCTATTGCCAGCATGACCAGCTGTTATAAAATGCGATCTTATAGTGTTAAGCTTTCAAAAGGCAAACAGGTCGAATTTTGGTGCGCACAGAAAGGAGTCATGAGTGCGTTCAGGTGTATGTTCCGATTTTCTTCACAATAGACAAGGATAGGCTCATTCTGTTCAGAACAACCGAGTGTATGACGCCATGTCTTCTTGTAACTGAACATGAAAAACATAGTCCAATTTAGGCGCCATTTTCAACCCTTATTTTTGAGTGTAAAGGGCTACATACACACTAAACACTTCCTGTTTCTTTTAGAAGTTTTCACACTGTATTTATATACTGTATTCTTCAAATACCTCACTCTAATATATCTACTACTGTACATTGCATTTTGTTAAACTGTTTATACACATTGCATGTTTATATCCTGGATTATTGACATAGATCATTGTAATATATCTACTGCTGTACATATTCTTAGTGTTTTGTTGTTGTTGTGTACATAAACATAGATTGTACTTGGATTACTGATAGCGTTATTTGGGTTGTTAATTGGATTCATTCTGAAATGTTATTATTTTTGTACTTGCTTAACATTTTACTGTACCGTTAGGAGCAGTAAAACACTTCACTACACCCACTATAAAATCTGCTAAACTGTGTATGCGACCAATAAACATTGATTTGATGTATTAGTAGCAGTAGCAATTATCCAATGAAAAGGGAAACGGTGGTAGGCTACAAGATGGGGTGCATATCAAGGTCTGAAGCCCCCCTCAAATAAAAAGTGTGTGTGGAAGAAATGGAATATTAGATTCAGGAAGTGTCTTTACTCCTGCAAGGGTTGAGTACACACCAAATTTCCCAGGTGAGGAGAAACTTGTTACTGACAAGATCAAAAGCCTGACTGCACAAAGCCATCACATTTTCTGTGATGCCTGTATCTACCTGGAGACTTTCCCATCTGTTAGGAATCCAGAGCCAGTAACGGCAGTAGCAGAGCGAACATACACACCACACACACTGGAAGCACCTCTTTGAAGAACATGGGCATATACGTGCTCCTTTTTGCTTCAAAAAGGAGTTTCCCAAAGTGGAGTACGGTTGGATGTCCCAGTCCAACTTCAAATCCAGATAGCTATGCATCCCACCACGGTTTGCCTTGGCCAGCATGTTTTCTAATCGAGCCCAACATCAACATACAATATCTTCCTCTCTATATGACATACCTATCTATCTACATGGCGACCTGCCTATTTACGGCAAACTCAGTGGTCCTTGTGCACAAGGACGTTACAGTAGGTTGCTTTGGAATTGAATCATTGAGTGAAGTCACCTATTTGATGTTGTAAAGGAGGATGCACCTTGCATGAACCCACTTTGACAGCACTCTGTATGGCCTTAGAAGTGAGTAATCTAGTTGCAGCTGTGTCTATAGGACTTCTGCACGCAGTTTGAATTCCCTGGTAAGCTTATTAACCTAGTTAACTATAAAATGTATGAATGTTTGTTGTGCTCAATTGGATTTTACTTCAGAGTGAACTAAATATAAGTCTACATGTCTAGCCCCTTACAAAATGTTTCAAAATGTCCTCTATAGTGGATCGGAAAAATCTGTAACACTAAATTAAGGTACCCTTTAAGTGGGTTTTAAATGGTTTATTATAGAGATAGTTAAATATTAGCATGTACTTTAGAAATCATTGTTATTGATTAAAAATTGTGTCATTTTGTATAAACAAGGTTTATACATGGTTACACAGTTAGTAGTCCTTTAAGACAGCTGGATGCTTTATCGGTCCTGGGAAATATTCAGGGAAGGTAAAGGGGGATACCTCGTCTGTTGCATTCAATCAAAATGTATCTTCCGCATTTAGAATCGGAGAGGTGCGGGGGGCTGCATCAATTAGCGCCTGGGGAGCAGTTGTTGTTAAACTGCATTGCTCAAAGGGAGAACGGCAGATTTTTCCAGCTTGCCGGTTCGGGGATTCAAACCAGGAACCATTTGGTTACTGGAACAATGCTTTAAAAAACTAGGCTACCTGCCGCCTCGCCACTATTACCCAGCATTGCCACCGACATTATAGTCCCAAAACAGGACATTGAATTTGCGCCGAGACCTCAGCACTATATTGGTGAATGAGGACAGACTCAAACTGACTCATTGCGTCTCTTATCCAATCTATTCCAACAAACCATGGGCAGAATGACTCCTACATTCTGTCGGTCACTAATCACAATTCATATCAGTGAGAGTAGAGTTTATTAATTAGGCTGAAGCAAATGCATGTCAGGTGAAATCAACATCTCAATAATACACTGAACAAAAATATAAACTAGAGGTTGACCGATTAATCGGAATGGCCGATTAATTAGGGTTGATTTCAAGTTTTCATAACAAATCGGTAATCTGCATTTTTGGACACCGATTATGGCCGATTACATTGCACTCCACAAGGAGACTGCGTGGCAGGCTGACCACCTTTTACGCAAGTGCAGCAAGAGCCAAGGTAAGCTAGCTAGCATTAAATCAATCTTAACATAATCACTAGTTAAACTAGTAATATCATCAATGCTATGTAGTTATCTAGCTTATCCTACGTTGCATATAATCAATTTACCATCGAATCACAGCCTACTTCGCCAAACGGGTGTTGATTTAACAACCCATTCGCGAAAGAAAGCACTGCCGTTGCACCAATGTATATGTAACCATAAACATCAATGCCTTTCTTAAAATCAATAGACATGTATATATTTTAAACCTGCATATTTAGTTAATATTGCCTGCTAATATTGCATCCATATTTCACTGAAAGAATAAACATTTTGTTTTCGAAATGATAGTTTCCAGATTTTACCATATTAATGACCTAAGGCTCGTATTTCTGTGTGTTATATTATAATTAGGTCTATGATTTGATATTTGATAGAGCAGTCTGACAGAGGTGGTAGGCAGCAGCAGGCTCATAATCATTCATTCAAACTGCACTTTCCGTCATTTGCCAGTACCTCTTCGCTGTGCTTCAAGCATTGCGCTGTTTATGACTTCAAGACTATCAACTCCCGAGATTAGGCTGGCAATACTATAGTGCCTATAAGAACCTTTGTATGAAACACAAATGGTATAGAGAAATAGTCCTATAGTTCCTATAATAACTACAATCTAAAACCTCTTAACTGGGAATATTGAAGACTCATGTTAAAAGGAACCACCAGCTTTCATATGTTCTCATGTTCTGAGCAAGGAACTTAAACATTAGCTTTCTTACATGGCAAATATTGCACTTTTACTATCTTCTCCAACACTTTGTTTTTGCATTATTTAAACCAAATTGAACATGTTTCATTATTTATTTGAGACTAAATTGATTTTATTGATGTATTAAGTTAAAATAAAAGTGTTCATTCAGAAGTTGTAATTGTCATTATTGCAAATATATATATAAAAATCGTCCGATTAATCAGTATCGGCTTTTTTTGGGGGTCCTCCAACAATCGTTGAAAAGTTGGTCGACCTCTAATATAAACACAACTTGTAAAGTGTTAGTCCCATGTTTCATGAGCTGAAATACAAGATTCCAGAAATGCTCCAAAATCACAAAAGCTTATTTAGCTCAAATTTGGTTTACATCCCTGTTAGTGAGCATTTCTCCTTTGCACAATTGTTTATTTTATTTAACTAGGCAAGATAGTTAAGAACAAATTCTTATTTACAATGACGGCCTAACGTGGAACAGTGGGTTAACTTCCTTGTGCAGGGACAGAACAACAGAGTTTTACTTTGTCAGCTCGGGGATTCGATCCAGCAACCTTTCAGTTACTAGCCCAATGCTCGAACCACTAGGCTACCTGCAACTCCAAAATAATCCATCCACCTGACAGGTGTGGCATATCAAGAAGCTGATTAGCTGATTAAACAGCATGATCATGACACAAGGCCACTCTAAAATGTGCAGTTCTGTCACACAACACAGTTGGCATGCTGACTGCAGAAATGTCCACCAGAGCTGTTGCCAGAGAATTTAATGTTAATTTCTCTACCATGAGCCACCTCCAAGATTGTTTTAGAGAATTTGGCAGTATGTCCAGCTGGCCTCACAACCGCAGACCACGTGTAACCACGCCAGCCAAGGACCTCTACATCTGGCTTCTTCACCGGCAGGATTGTCTGAATCCTGCCGGTGATGAAATTGTGGGTTTGCACAACCAAAGAATTTCTGCAAAAGCTGTCAGAAACCGTCTCAGAGAAGCTCATATGCTCGCTCGTCATCCTCACCAGAGTCTTGACCTGACTGCAGTCAGGAGTTGTAACCAACAACAGTGGGCAAATTCTCACCTTCGATTGGCCACTGACCCGTGAAAAATACACTTCTCCAGCATAATCACAGACAGCGTGTATGGCGTTGTGTGCGCGAGCGGTTTGCTGATGTCAACGTTGTGAATAGAGTGCCCCATTGCGGCGGTGGGGCTATGATATGGGCAGGCATAAGATACTAACAACAAACACAATTGCATTTTACTGATGGCAATTTGAATGCACAGAGATACCTTGACGAGATCCTGAGGCCCATTGTTGTGCCATTCATCCACCGCCATCATCTCATGCTTCAGCATGATAATGCACTGCCCCATGTCGCAAGGATCTGTACACAATTCCCGGAAGCTGAAAAATGTCCCAGTTCTTGCATGGCCTGTATACTCACCAGACATGTCACCCATTGAGCAAGTTTGGGATGCTCTGGATCGACGTATACGACAGTGTGTTCCAGATCCCGCCAATATCCACAAAAGTTGCACAGCCATTGAAGAGGGGTGGGACAACATTCCACAGGCCACAAAGAGCCTGATCAACTATATGCGAAGGAGAAGTGTCACGCTGCATGAGGCAAATGGTGGTCACACCAGATATTGACTGGTTTTCTGATCCACACCCCTACTTTAAAAAAAAGGTATCTGTGACCAACAGATGCATATCTGTATTCCCAGTCATGTGGTATACATAGATTAGGGTCTAATGAATTTATTTCAATTGAACTGATTTCCTTATATGAACTATAACTCAGTATAATCTTTGAAATTGTTGTGTTTATATTTTTTGTTCAGTGTAAATTCATTCACACAGTTTACTGATACTATGTGTTCTTAGTGTGTGTGTTTGTGTGCTAATTACAACATAACTGTTTGTTGTAAACATTATTTGAGGGAGTAAAAGACTACATGAAACGGTGTCCAAAGTAAACAGGGTATGGCAAATATAGCCAGTCTTTTAGACAATCTGGACCATTGAGCAGGATGCCTAAGTTCTGACTAGGGTTGAATATTTTCCAGGTATCTAACAAAATTAGAGAATAAAATCACTTTTCTCCTGGGTAACCCGGTATTTCCCAACAAAACCGGAAGTGTTATTCAAAAGCATTTAAATAGGCTGGATTTGATTAGAGCTTTGATCGAAAATTCATGCCTGATGCAACCTGAGCCTGATGAGACATACATTTCATGAGCCATACATTAAAAACGTTTCATGAGCCATACATTAAAGACATTTCATGAGCCCTACAATAGACATTTCATGAGCCCAAGCCCAAAAAAGGCCAAATGATTTTTGCCGTTATCCAATTAATAGCTATATGATATAGGCTACTGCACATTACGCATGAGAGAAAAACATAAAAGACCATAGATGCAGCTAGCTATATGCTCTCTTGGGTAAATAAATTAAAATAGCTCCAGTAGGCTCATCTTTTTGAGTGTGAACTGTATTACTGTATTGTATTATATGGACTAGAATTTGGCACATCGTTCAAACATGATAAAGCAGGGAGAGAACATGAGATTCTGGTGCAGCACATGCGGCCTACAAAGTTACGAGTATAGCGCATTTGATTTTAGAACAATAATAGGGCCTATATGTATAATTAGTAGCCTGAGGCATATATACCTTTCATAATATTTCCACTAATGATTTTATAGCCTACCTCCTCTTTCTCTCTCTTGTTGCTTCATCAGTTAAATTAAATCAGTTTCGTTGTCCTCATCTTCATAATTCTAATGACATCCTTGAATAATATAGGCCTAGAATTAGATGCAGAAGGTTTTCACTTCTCTTCATGAAGATTGAATGGTTATGGGTCTGAATAAATAACTGCTATAGCCTACCGCCATCACGCATTTTTCCTTCTTTCAAACTACCCGTGAGTTCTACTGGCTGCTATAGTTAATAATATTCAGCAAACAAGAGCTTGCGTTCCTCTTCGAATAGTCTATTGGTATAAGAAACACTAAAATAATTCCATAATGTCCAGAAGCTATTCTTGTCTAACTTTTCCTGCATGGGACTCCAAGAGCTAAAGGGCTCTGTAAGGTTGGATGGGGAGCGTCGCTGCTCAGCTATTTTCAGATGTCTCCAGAGATGTTCGACCGGGTTCAAGTCTGGGCTCTGGCTGGGCCACTCAACGACATTCAGAGAATTGTCCGGATGTCACTCCTGCATTGTCTTGGCAAGGACCCTAAGCACGCAGCCAAGACAACGCAGGAGTGGCTTCCGGACAAGTCTCTGAATGTCCCTGAGCAGCCCAATCAAAGCCCGGACTTGAACTCGATTGAACTGAAAAAAGCTGTGCAGCAACTGTCCCCATCCAACCTGACAGAGCTTGAGAGGATATGCAGAGAAGAATGGGAGAAATGTATATCTAAACAAACCCCTGTATTATAAAAGTAAAAGTAACTACAGAAACACAAAATGTTATATTGATATGGACCAATAATGCTGTCTTTTTAGGGAGGTACGTCTGTATTTTACAGTAATGCTGATTATAGTTAAAGTGCACCTGTTTCAAGATAGGGAACTAAGCGAGAGAATGGAGACATATTGTACTAAGAATGAAAATACAGGTCGCTCTAAACCTCGGGCCCCTTGTGAAAATTATGTCAGAAAATTGGAAACCAAACAGACAAAATGGACAAAATGGACAAATGGAGCATTCCCTTCAGATGGGATGCTCAGTATAGAGAGACTTGGAAAAGTTAGAGAAAAGCTGGAAGAAGCAGAGAAGAGACACAAGGAAATAAAAGTTAAATGGGATGATTTTCAAAAAGGGAAAGAGAAGCGGATGGTATGGAAGGACAGAACAGTGAAAGGATTAATGGTGAAGCAAGTATGGGCTCCCACTACAGTCCCTGGTTAGAATCCAGGCTGACTCACATTTGGCCGTGATTGGGAGTCCCGTAGGGGGGCGCACAATTTGCCCAGTATTGTTCGGGTTTGGCCGGGGTAGGCCGTCATTGTAAATAAGAATTTGTTCTTAACTGACTTGTCTAGTTAAATAAAGGTTAAATAAAAAAATAAAGTAGACAAAGAAAAGGAAACAGAGGGAAGTGAGAGTGAAGTACATGAGCAAAGAGAATAGCCCATATCCAGCATTTCCAAAAGCCTTACTGCAGCTGATGTTCTACAGCGGTTGAGGATGGGGAGAGGTGAAAACTCTGGACCCCTGGAAAGAAGCAGTTGGAATTTAAATGTGGTAAACCAGGACATTTTGCCAGAGACTGCCAAGAAAATTAAGGCAGGGAGGAGTGGAATGGACCCCCCAGAAACATGATGGTGGATGACCTTTTTGGAGGTGGACAATAGGATGAGGCGGGATGAAGAAGAGGAACCACCCTGCAGATGCTACACCTTACTACACTCTCAACAGATAACCCACTAACTGACATTGAAATACTAGGAGAAAAAAAATCCATTCCTAAATCAGTCTTAAAATATATTCCCTCAAAAAGAACAATGCAAACTGTCGGCGCGTCGGGTATCACCTCTATCAAACCCCTCACATACCTCCTCCCAGTGGCATGGGAAACTGGGAAACATCGATTCCTGTATTCACCATCATGCCCAGTAAATCTACTGGGAAGAGACCTCATGTGCAAAATGAATACTCACCTCTCCTGCGACCCAGATAACGTCTCCATTCAGTCACTAACAAATAAAGTTTTCCCATGTAGGGCACAGTCCTGCTATGCCTGGCATTTGGATGATGCAGACATGGAATGAAAACTCAGAGAGACTGGGAGGTTCCCGGACACCTTCAGTGCACAACAGCAGTTCCCTCCAGTGAAGAAGACCAAGCCTATGATACATGCTGGAACAAACTCCTGGGAAAAAAATGAGAATTGATGGAATATACTATGGTGAATCATTAACCGCAGCAGGGTATCCTCCTGATAGATGCACAGAGAAAACTGTATGAAGTGCACGGTGCTGACCCCTCCGCAGTCTATCAAACACCAAAAACATGAAGTGGGAAGACAATGGACCTTAGCAACTGATTGGGTGGCATGGAAAGGAAATGGGATATGGTCACCCTCAACAGCTACCTTTTTCTCACCTTATTGGGCAGCAGCAAGAGCACACAACTACCCCGAAGCCACAGAAGAAGTAATGGTAGTGGCTGAAACAAATGACACGATTCCATAGCTACAGGAAGTGCAAGTCATAATATGGATCAAGAGGAAGACGGATATTGGCAAAATGAAAGGAGCAACGCCATTCATGGTTGTACCAAAAAGCACCCACAGGCCTTACAAGGCCCAGTACCCCTGAACAAAGATGCAGAAAAAGGCATTATCCCAGTACACCCCACATTATCCCAGTACACACAGCATTATCCCAGTACACACCGCATTATCCCAGTACACACCGCATTGGTGGAGGCTGGCTCTATTATACCATGCCCAAATTCACCTTTTAACCCTCCAATCCTCCCAGTAAGAAACCACTAGGGAATTTAGATTCAGTGACCATTCTCTCCACCTGGAAGCTGTGTTTCTCAGTTTTTGATTTGGCTAATGCATTGTTCAGCATTCCACTAGCTGAGGAATCGGAAGATTGGTTCTCTTTCACATTCGTCAAAATAAAGAAAATAAAGAAATATTAAGTGGAAGCCTATCATGAGGACATGAAGTCGTTGTTGATCTTCTTAGCAGAAAATGGCCATAAAGTTTCACCATAGAAAATGCAGTTGTGTAGAAGTTCAGTTAAACATTTGGGTCATGATATTACTTGAGGGTCGCGCCCTCTCAAAAGACAGATTAGAATCAATAAAGGCATTGCCGAAACCCATCACAAAACAACACATGATGTATTAGGAGTAGCTCGGTACTGTATGACTAACAATTTAGGACGTGGTATTTTTATAACACCAGTGTCCCGCCAAAGGCCAGAGGGACCGTTTGAGCATTTGATGATGGACTTCATTGAAATAACTCCATATGAGGGAAACACATATTGTCTATCAATTGTTGATATGTTTTCCAAGTGGGTCGAGGTGTTCCTGTATCGAAGAGCCACAGAGTCTACTATTGCCAAAGCACACCTGCAAGAGATCATTCCAAGTCTGACCTGGGTAAGAGCACTCCCGTAGGCACTGATGAGCATTAGAGGTAGGTCCCACACTGTGACTGGTCTCTCCCCACTCAAGGTACTAACTGGATGCCCCATGAGAATGACTAACACTCCCATGAAGACATGGTGATATATTGTGTATATCACTTCACAGTGTTCTTAAGACTCTCTTCCTACGGGTGAAGGCTTCTTTGCTGAACATTGCAGGTGTTGCTCACCACAACCTTTCATTGTGGTAAAGGATCTTTGAAGAAAAAGTTGGAAAGACTTCAGGTGGAAGGGACCATACCAGGTGCTCCTGACCACATCCTCTGCTGTCAAGGTAGCAGAATGAGATACATGGATACACGCATCCCACTGAACAGAACCAAGAAATCAGAATGGCAAGGAGCATTGGTGAATGCAAAAGGACCTGCTTCTGGATTGGTCTCACCGTGATAGTAGGGACCGTTGTCTGCCTCCTGCTGGCCAGTAATGATCTAGGCGGATCCAGGGACCATCCCCAGCCAACAGGACCAATGCAGGCCCACAGTAGAGGCCCAGAAGAAGCAGATAAGGTTGTGAGAGGAAAACTAGATTTCAAAGACAATATGAACTCATTCCTTTCCACAGCACAGAGAGTGGCGAATGGCCTCTCCCCAAGCTCTTCCTGTTGGGTCTGTGGGCTAGGACCACTGGGGGTAGGGGAAGAATTCCCTTTATTTGGTGCCCTAGCCGGTGCAATTAGAGACTTTGTCAATGCTCCTAGTATTGTTGTTTTACAATTCCCCTCTTAGACAACCGGACCTTATGACATCTTTTGCTTTTTATAACCAAACTTGGAAAGGTACAGTTGAAGTCAGAAGTTTACATATACCTTTGCCAAATACATTTAAACTCAGGTTTCACAATTCCTGATATTTAATCCTAGTAAAAATGTCCCGTCTTAGGTCAGTCAGGATCACCACTTTATTTTAAGAATGTGAAATGTCAGAATAATAGTAGAGAATGATTTATTTCAGCTCTAATTTCTTTCATCACATTCCTAGTGGGTCAGAAGTATATATACACTCAATTAGTATTTGGTAACATTGCTTTTAAATTGTTCAACTTGGGTCAAATGTTTCGGGGAGTCTTCCACACGCTTCCCACAATAAGTTGGGTGAATTTTGGCCCATTCCTCCTGACAGAGCTTGTGTAACTGAGTCAGGTTTGTAGGCCTCCTTGCTCGCACAAGCTTTTTCAGTTCTGCCCACAAATGTTCTGTAGGATTGAGGTCAGGGATTTGTGATGGCTACTCCAATACCTTGCCTTTGTTGTCCTTAAGTCATTTTGCCACAACTTTGGAAGTATGCTTGGGCTCATTGTCCATTTGGAAGACCCATTTGCGACCAAGCTTTTAACTTCCTGACGGATGTCTTAAGATGTTGCTTCAATATATCCACATACTTTTCCACCCTCATGATGCCATCTATTTTGTGAAGTGCACCAGTCCCTCCTGGAGCAAAGCACTCCCACAACATGATGCTGCCACCCCTGTGCTTCACGGTTGGGATGGTGTTCTTCGGCCCACTTTTTCCTCCAAACATAACGATGGTCATTATGGCCAAACAGTTATATTTTTGTTTCATCAGACCAGAGGACATTTCTCCAAAAAGTACAATCTTTGTCCCCATGTGCAGTTGCAATCCGTAGTCTGTCTTTTTCAGGTCCTAATCCAGGCACTTGTCATCTCCCGTCTGGATTACTGCAACTCGCTGTTGGCTGGGCTCCCTGCCTGTGCCATTAAACCCCTACAACTCATCCAGAATGCCGCAGCCCGTCTGGTGTTCAACCTTCCCAAGTTCTCTCACGTCACCCCGCTCCTCCGCTCTCTCCACTGGCTTCCAGTTGAAGCTCGCATCCGCTACAAGACCATGGTGCTTGCCTACGGAGCTGTGAGGGGAACGGCACCGCAGTACCTCCAGGCTCTGATCAGGCCCTACACCCAAACAAGGGCACTGCGTTCATCCACCTCTGGCCTGCTCGCCTCCCTACCACTGAGGAAGTACAGTTCCCGCTCAGCCCAGTCAAAACTGTTCGCTGCTCTGGCCCCCCAATGGTGGAACAAACTCCCTCACGACGCCAGGACAGCGGAGTCAATCACCACCTTCCGGAGACACCTGAAACCCCACCTCTTCAAGGAATACCTAGGATAGGATAAGTAATCCTTCTCACCCCCCCCCTTAAATGATTTAGATGCACTATTGTAAAGTGGCTGTTCCACTGGATGTCAGAAGGTGAATTCACCAATTTGTAAGTCGCTCTGGATAAGAGCGTCTGCTAAATGACTTAAATGTAATGTTAAATGTCATGGCAGATTTGGAGCAGTGGCTTCTTCCTTGCGGAGCAGCCTTTCAGGTTGTCGGTATAGGACTCGTTTTACTGTGGATATAGATACTTTTGTACCCGTTTCCTCCAGCCTCTTCACAAGGTCTTTTGCTGTTGTTTTGGGATTGATTTGCACTTTTCGCACCAAAGTACGTTCATCTCTAGGAGACAGAACGTGTCTCCTTCCTGAGCGGTATGACCGCTGCGTGGTCCCATGGTGTTTACACTTGCATACTATTATTTGTACAGACGAACGTGGTACCTTCAGGCATTTGGAAATTGCTCCCAAGGATGAACCAGACTTGTGGAGGTCTACAATTTGTTCTGAGGTCTTGGCTGATTTCTTTGGATTTTCCCATGATGTCAAGCAAAGAGGCGCTGAGTTAGGCCTTGAAGTTATGCCTTGAAATATATCCACAGGTACACCTCCAATTGACTCAAATTATGTCAATTAGCCTGTCAGAAGATTCTAAAGCCATGACATAATTTTCTGGAATTTTCCAAGCTGTTTAAAAGCACAGTCAACTTCGTGTATGTAAACTTCTGACCCACTGGAATTGTGATACAGTCAATTATATGTGAAATAATCTGTCTGTAAACAATTGTTGGGAAAATTACTTCTGTCATGCACAAAGTAGATGTCCTAACAGACTTGACAAAACTATAGTTTATTAACAAGAAATTTGTGGAGTGGTTGAAAAAACGATTTATAATGCCTCCAACCTAAGTTTATGTAAACTTCTGACTTCAACTATAGTTATAGAAGACCTTGTGAGAATAAAACCTGTCTCCCAACCATCCCAATAGAAAGCTCACTGACTGCAGCCTGGTGTATACAGGGTAATGAGTCTGTCTACCTAGGTGAAAATGTGTGCAATTGTACAATGGACTCTGATGGAGAATCAAATTTCTCACTGACAGTTCATGATTTGCAGATGGGCAGACCCTCAAAGATTACATTGCAGAAACTTCTAGAAGCCACTCTGACAATGAAGATAATGGGTGCGAGGTGACAGCTTAGCTGTTAACTATGTTTGGATCATGGTCTGTGAACCTTGCAAAATGGGCTATATTGGGAATATTTGTCCTTGTGTGTGTGGTAACACTGTTCTAAGGCTCTGTGCTCTTCACGGGTCTCAGCAACTATCATGTTCACCCCTGCCACTGCAGGGGAAACTGTTCGTTTGATTGGGCTAAAATAAATGCCATTTGCTGATGAGAATGATGAAGATAATGAGGACCATAAGAGACTTACTGAAGGCCATAAAAAGTATAACCATGTTCTCTCCCCTGCATATGATGACAGTATTGCCATAAATTAAATTGTGTAATGAAGCACGTGTGTAACTGTAGTGAAGGTCTTAAGTTAAACCATTCTACTGCAATTGTTTTACAAGTGTAAGAGCAATGGAATAAGGATCAGTTACCAGTTTGATTGTACGATCCAGAATTAAGGGTTTGAAAGGATAAAGTGTCTGGTTTTGTGTTGATTCCGCTGACTTTTATTAGAAGTATTTTAATAGAACCTCCTTTGATAGTTTAAGCCATAATCTAATGCTTACCTTAAAAATGTACAATAGTTATCACAGAGTGATAAAAGGAGGGAGTGTGATGGACATTTCTTTGTGTGCATATAATTCTGTTTAGCACAATGCTGTTTTATAATAACTTGTCTTGGTTGGATTCATGCGAGTAATGGATTGACTGCACAAAGGAGTAAACCACATTACCACTCATAAGCAATTTGGCAGTACGCCCAGAACATTGCTCTGGGAATTAGAACTAGTGACACAATATCTCAGTTCCAAAGTAAGAAGCCTAGTGTGGTATAAATCAGTCACACAAAGGAACAAACCATGCTTATATGACTTGTTTGTGTAGCAGTACTTTGACTTTGAGTCTTTAGTGGTGATATTCCATGACACTACCAACATGGGAATTCCAGCATTTTTACCCTTTCCAATTATTAAAAAAAAAACATTTTCCAAACTGCACCAATTTCGGTGCAGATTCCCTCTATGCCTCACTTTTCGCGGTCTTAAATCGTTCTTCTCGCCAACGCTCTCTTTCTTTGATACTCCATGAGATTCCTTTCTGATAAGCCATTCTTAAGTACCCGTAGAGCTCCTGCGTATCCCTTTCCTGCACCACCTTTGAGAACTCATCTGTCCACCATGGCATCACCCGCCATCTTCCTCCCCCCGAACACACTGGAACGGTCAATTCTGCATCCGATATAATTATAGACTTTACTGCCTCAGCGCACTCATCCACAGATCCCTTCATTGATACATTTTGTCCCACCTGCTCACACAGGTACTTGAACATCTTCAAGTTAGCCTTCTCAAAGCAACATCTCATGTTATTGCCTCTACTCTGCATACAAACATCCACATTGACCTTACATCGAACTTGAAAATGATCACTCCCTACCGTGGTTTCTCTTCCCATTCACACCACCCTGCCACCACTGCAGATACCAATGTCAAGTCCAAGCATGACTCTGTCCCCCTCCCATCATTAACACATACTAATCCCGTTATCCATAAATCCTTCAACTATACTTCCATTGTTCTTTATATTTACTTCCCCAGATTTCATTATGGGCATTAAAATCACCACAACATATTACCTTCCTACCCCTACACATCCTATCAATCCCGTCTGACTGTGCTAACATGAGACGTTTGGAGGGGTTATAGAAAATAACTATAACAATGTTACCTCTATTCCTACATATTTCTCCAATACACTGTATTCCACCCCCTCTTAAACAAACATAGAACAAGTCCCACCCGACCCCTCCAATTCTATCACACCGTACCAAACTGAATCCCACATTCACAAACTTCAGTTGAGGTTTGAGCCATGTCTCCTGTACACACGCTACATCTGGTGCTACATCCATATCATATACAAACTTCTTAAACTCCTGCCCGTTAGCAATTAAGCTTCTAGTGTTCAATTGAAGGACCTAAATAGGTTGTTCCAAACCATCACCTCTTGGCCTCTTAACAAAGCCTACCATCAGTAACACACTACGCCGCCAGGGACTCAAATCCTGCAGTGCCAGACTTGTACTGGCTTAAGCGGTGGGGACATGTCCAGGCCCGTCTGAAGTTTGCTAGAGAGCATTTGGATGATCCAGAAGAAGATTGGGAGAATGTCATATGGTCAGATGAAACAAAAAATATAACTTTTTGGTAAAAACTCAACTCGTCGTGTTTGAAGGACAAAGAATGCTGAGTTGCATCCAAAGAACACCATACCTACTGTGAAGCATGGGGTGGAAACATCATGCTTTGGGGCTGTTTTTCTGCAAAGGGACCAGGACGACTGATCCGTGTAAAGGAAAGAATGAATGGGGCCATGTATCGTGAGATTTTGAGTGAAAACCTCCTTCCATCAGCAAGGGCATTGAAGAAGAAACGTGGCTGGGTCTTTCAGCATGACAATGATCCCAAACACACCGCCAGGGCAACGAAGGAGTGGCTTTGTAAGAAGCATTTCAAGGTCCTGGAGTGGCCTAGCCAGTCTCCAGATCTCAACCCCATAGAAAATCTTTGGAGGGAGTTGAAAGTCTGTGTTGCCCAGCAACAGCCCCAAAACATTACTGCTCTAGAGGAGATCTGCATGGAGGAATGGACCAAAATACCAGCAACAGTGTGTGAAAACCTTGTGAAGACTTACAGAAAACATTTGACCTCTGTCATTGCCAACAAAGGGTATATAACAAAGTATTGAGATAAACTTTTGTTATTGACTAAATACTTATTTTCCACCATAATTTGAAAATAAATTCATTAAAAATTCTACAATGTGATTTTCGGGATTTTTTTCTCCTCATTTTGTCTGTCATAGTTGAAGTGTACCTATGATGAAAATTACAGGCCTCTCTCATCTTTTTAAGTGGGAGAACTTGCACAATTGGTGGCTGACTAAATACTTTTTTGCCCCACTGTATATCATTGAGTTAATAAAGCCACATACAAACATGGTCTATTTTTTGTTTTCTTGAGTAAGGCAGCTCTAAAATGCAAGCCAGCAGAAAATAGTGTTGCACCGTGATTGGCTCAGTGTTCTGTCACTCATGGGGACACCACGTCACTGCCAAGTCTAAGGGTAGAGCTAGAAAATTAATGCCCCTTGGGTACTACCATAGTTACATTAGAAGTACCCATCCAAGAAGACTCAAGGTCATTGGCCACAGATAAAATGACATCAAATCACATTATATCTACAGTAGCTTTGATTGGACTCATCATGTCAACATCATACTTTCAAAATCATAGCTAGCAGTCATCAAGAATCAAGTCGACAATCTACTGGCAAATCCTTTTTAATACTTGTTATACGAAGACAAATAATTAAGAGAAATTATAGATGAAATATTTCTGTTCTCGTCGGCGATTGGACATAAACATTACACAACAAGTTGGAAATTGAAATTCAACAATGAGTGGTTTGGAAGGAATCAGTGGCTAACTTCAAACACTGCAAAAAGACCATTAGCTTGCTATACAGTGGAGTGGCTGTGTGGTCCCAAGTCTAAGATTAAGGGTATCTTTTCCTAGTTTAAAATTATAAACATTCAACATTGGCCATGCTGTCAAAGCATGATTTGTGCCACGCTCAAAACAACTGTTATCTCGCAACTGCAAAATCTGACTTTAGTGAGTTCAAGACAACTGGGAACTCAGGAAAAACGAGCTATGACTGGGAAAATACATTTTGAACTTTCAATACAACTCGGAATTGTAAATTCGGGACTCGGGCCCCTTTCTAAAGCTACGACCTGAAGATCACTGACACCATCATGATTCAACCTTTTTCTTTTCTTTCTTTTGACAAAACTTGCCCATGAAGGACCACCGCACCACCTTCCTGTTCAAGTGAGCAAAGCACAACAAGGTCCAAAAATGTATTGTATGTTGCTGCATAAATTATGTAATCCAGGGAGATTAGTATACTGTAGCCAAGAAAGTAATACTAAGTGTATGTTGTGTGGTAAGCCCATGTGCCTCACCCTAATAATTTGGTCTATCTTCACCTACTGTTATGACTTGGTGGTGCTCATGTAGCCTATAACCGGTTTTTGATTACAGAGCTTTCATTGTGTGCTTATATGCCCCTTTATTTTTCCTATGGTTCTGACTTGTTGTACAGGGAGTACACTGTAAGAACGGTCCATGTTCTGAATTCTGTCACTATACATTTCAAATGTGCTGAACAAATGGTTATATTGACTACGTCAGTCCTAGCTCGCTCATTACTGTCTTAATCTAAACTACCAATTGCCCCTTATCCGCTTGTCGTCCCCTTATACTATAGTTTGTACATCTCAATTGTCAGTAGAAAACACACTTGTTTAAGCAAGTCAGCCATATCGGCTATGTTTTTTTTAAAACAGTAAATGAGGCAGAATGAACTGCTTCTCTGCCAGACAAGACTCCACTGATAGCCAGGTGTAGCAGTGGTAAGGTGTTGGGACTGCTGTTGGGACAGCTTTATGTAAGCCCTAACAGTTTGTGGGCACCGTTTGTCACCGTTATAGTGGAATGAATGTATTGTTTAGTGTTGTGCTGTATAGTGGCTTTCCTGGCATGCATCCCACTTTTTTTTGTTGCCCCACCAAGATTTACATGCCTACGGTCCAGACTGAGGATAAATCCTCACATAATGCATCCCTGACCACCTCAGATCTGAGCACAATCAGACGACAAAGCGACTTTGGTGCGTCTTTTCAATGCAAGTTTCGTATTCTGACAGCAGAAGTTGCATGTAAGTGTCAAGTGTAGACAACAGTACTGCGCACCGATTTTACATTTAGAATCCGGTGAGGTAGTTAGATGTCTACAGCGGGTGGTCCCTAAAACACAGCGCTCTGAACAATCTATGGTAGACGAACGCTAGATCGTGTGCGAACCTTAAGAAACATGGTCCTCAGAACGTTATGTGCTAGCTGGGCTGAGAACAATATACAAAGAGGCGATATCTCCCTCCTGTATGGGGGACCAGTGACGGTAAGGGGACCAACAAACAGGAGCAGGGGGATACAACAGATGCATTCAATAGAAATAGACTAGCCTATATACCCAACATCTCGTCATTCATTCACAAATATAGGCTATTCATCCCCAACACAGCCTAGTGTATAGTCTAATGAAAATGTCATTTAAACAATATTCTTGAGTCTTACCTTGTAAATCTTCTGATTTCGCAAGTGTATACAACTCGAAAGCAATCCCTTTACGTGTGCTGCGCCCCCCCCCCCCAAAAAAAGTATATTATGATTTAAATTATTTTATGCATCTACCTATACATCTAGCCTATATTTTTGCCCCTGTGCACTCAGGTTGTCGGAATATAACTGCATTTCTACTTTACGCAACAATGCATCAGAGTGAGAGATGATATGTCTGTTTCAGCCTGTGCTGTGACGAATCCAGATGTGAGGCTATATTGTGATATGTAGCCGAGGCAAAATAAAACAGATATGGAGGCGGTTTCACGGACTTAAATTCGACAGGTCGGGCAGTGTTAAAAGCGAGGAAGGACCGCGTAGCTCAGCTCAAACCGGTCATGGCTAGAAACACCGATGGCTGTGATATATACATAGTGGTAGCCCCGGAAAAATGAGCCCACCCTGCATTCCTCAAACGCGCTAAAGGGGCTTTGGGATTTGTAGTCCTACTGGATTTGTAGTCCTACTTGCCAACTAATTTTCAGGGGAAGTTGCTAGAGGCAGGTCGATTTGTTGCTAAAAGTTGCAAAATGACAGTTGTGATGTCATTGCGTAATAACGTAAAACTGCGTCATTACGTAGAATACATAATAACGTTACTCAAATTGACTGGCCATCTCCGCAAAAAATATGATTTGACATTCGTTAGTTTAGATTTGTTTGTTTATTATCATATATTTTTATTTGTAAAAGTAATATAAACACAACACATCTTTATATGATCACATTTTTATTTTTAAACACAACACATTATTGAACAATTACACATTATTGCACAATAACATTTTATTTATAACAAGTAAACCTACACATTCTGAACATGATAGTTTTAAGCAGTGTATTGGTAGTTAGTTAACATGCTACCTAAATGATCAACAATTACAAGTACAGGCTAATAACAAGGTATGTATGCTATCTTATTGAACAAGCAACTTAACTCAAAAAATGATGTATGCTCTAAGCATCTCTCTTCAGCTCTCTCCAGGTTGTTGTGCTGCTTGGCTTGCTAGCTGCTCAATGGTTTCCTCCAGATATTGCCAGTGTTTTTGCACACACTGCAGTACACACTGCCACCATCAGCTGTGTGTCTCCGCCAGTTCCAGAAAGTCCACTCCTTGCATACGTACTGTAAATATGATGAATCATAGATTGGCAAGGAAATCCTCTTCATCTTCACTGTCCAACTGCATTGTCACGGAGCTGGAACCAGCAGTAGAGGACGGAGTGGCCTTAACTTCTCTGGGATAGGGGGCGGTATTTTGACGTCCGGATGAAAAGCCTGCCCAAAGTAAACTCCCTGCTACTTAGGCCCAGAAGCTAGGATATGCATATAATTGGTAGATTTGGACAGAATTTGTAATGTAACTGGGGCCGTTGAGTGCCAACAGAAGAAGATCTTCAAAGGTAAGGCATATATTATATCACTATTTCTGACTTCCGTGTCGCAACTCCCTGGTTGAAAATTATTTTTTTTGCATTTGTGTGCTGGGTGCTGTCCTCAGATAATCGAATGGTTTGCTTTCGCCGTAAAGCCTTTTTAAAATCTGGCACGGCAGCTGGATTAACAATAAGTTAAGCAACATCTTGAAGTATTGCACTTGTGATTTCATGAAAGTTAAATATTTATAGTAATTTAATTCGAATTTCACGCTCTGCAATTTCACCGGATGTTGGCCAGATGGGACGCTAGCGTCCCAATGATTTGCAAGAACTTTTAAAGCTGTATGCTTCCATGGTGCCAAACTGATGCAGAACTTTACTGGGTAGTTTATGCTGGTAACAGGTATCACCAGCCACTTCAGTCCATACCGCACCAGGAGTATGGAGTTGAGAGAGTGCAGTGACATTATATTTCTTAACTTTGACTTAACCACACTCATTTGGCTGAACAGCCGTTCAACCTCCGCATTTGAGTGTGGCAAGGAGAGGACAGCGAGTGCAGCTTTGCACAGTTCTTCAAATGGATTTCACCCGGAAGAGTCTGTGTAGTTATTGACTGTATTTTCAGTTGAGTCCCACCTAAACAGATGGATGTTTCTCCATTGGGAAACAATTTTATCAATTGTTTGGGGCTGGTATCCCAATAGCTCAGCTACTTTAATCATTTCAGTGGTGCCCTTATTGTGCTTTAGCGTTTCCTTAACACTGAACAAGGCCATGTTTCGCAAGGCTTCAAGGTTGTTTGGGAGCCTTGCTTGCAGCTCCTTGCTTAAAACAGTAAGTTGATGCACTGTCTCCGAATGACCTTTTTGTCCTCTGGCGCAAGACTGAGTTGGTACACAGTAATCTCGAAAAGTTACTGAAGGTATGGTGATGGACTGAGATGTCCATCAATGGCATCCTTCGGGACACCCATTTTTGCAATTGGGTTGACTACTCTGCTGCAAATTGATGTTAAGAGGTGTACTAGATTGTCCTAAAGCTTGACAGGATCTGTTTGCTCTGCCTCAAATGACTTCACTGCAACTTGTACGTCAGACAGGATTGATTTCAAGAATGTCAGGTAGACATAGTTGGTCTTGTCCATGTAGCAACGCTCACTGGCCTTGGTCAACTCAAAGTGGAGTTTCAGTTCTTCCCACTGGCTCAATATACGAGTTACCGCAGGCTCAATCAATAGCCAACGTGTGGCACACACTTTGGTGATCTTCAGGGGTTTCTGGACACAATTAATGGTGGCATACACTGCTTTGTACTTCTCGCACCGTTTTGGGGAAATGGAAAACCAGTTGTAGGTTTCCCTGATTAAGTAATCAACACTCCTAGGGATGGTTTCTTTGGATGCTGCACAGACAGCCAATTGTAAAGACTGGCACACACAGCGGATGAGTACCAAATTGGGCAATGCACATTGTTCCTTTAAAATCATGTGCACCCCGTTGTGCACCCCAGTCATCACGGACGCATTATCAGTGCCTGAAGATTCTCTTTTTTAAGGTTACACTTCTCAAGAAACTCAACTACCACCTTTGCTATTGATCTGGCATCGCCCCCCTCCAATTCACATCAGTGGACTCATCCAAAAGGAGACTGAACTTCTCATCCCCCACATCTGATGTTACCCTTTTGAGAAAATAAAGAGCCAGTACTCCCCTAATCATTTCTGTGCACTTGGTGCGGTGCATTTGGAAGTTTGTTGCTGCCACAGAATCTGAAAAGGCAGCTTTGCAAGCCATACCTAATTGGTTGCATGCTAGCAGCGAACAATGCTCTGCAGTGGCCATTGCCATAGTAGCTTCTGCGCTTTTCCAGTCATCCACTTTCTTAATCAACTGTGGTAATGTAGACTGACTTGTGGGGTTGTACGGTTTTGATTTATTTATATGCTTTGCTGTAGCACAATGTTTTTTGATGTCATACATTTTTGCAAGCATGTCTGATCTGCAGTATGCACAGTATGCCCGACAATCATCCCCAATTACTGGCTTCAGCCACCCTTTAAATTCAGGTACAGACTCCCACTCTTTTCTGTACTTCTGGCTGTACAATTTTGATTGAGACATGTTGATTGATGTTTTAAGTTCTGTTGAAGATCAAACATTTGTGACCAACTATATTCATTGTGTTTGTTTTGACGAACGCATACTACTGCTGCTGCAGTCAGCCAACAATGATTTTTAATTTGCTGAAATTGCTGCTGGCCTGCTGCTGCCTGTGCAAGAGCTGAGCGCCTGCTACTGACGTCACTCACAAAGCACTTTTGCAGCCAGGACGTGTGTTGTGACTGAGTATGTGACAGAGAAAATCGTTTTTGTGTCATGTAGAGGGAACATGAGTGCATTTTAGCGTTTGAGTCACTTTTCAAAAGTTGCTAAAAGTTCCAAATATATTTTTAAAAGTAGCTAAATTTGTTGCTAGATGCTGTTTGAAACAAAGTTGCCAGGGTACTCTGAAAAGTTGCTAAATCTAGCATCACTGCATACACGTTCTTTTCAACGCCACGGCTGTGTGAATTCGGCAAATCCATGGTAAGTGGTGTGCTTTAAGGGAACTGTAGTTTCATCATGTTCATCAAGACGCGGGCACTGTCCTGAAAATACAGGCATGCGCAAATAACAGATTAATGATGATGATTAAATACATTACTAGTAAAAAGTTTGGACACACCTACTCATTCATGGGGTTTTCTTTATTTTGACTATTTTCTACATTGTAGAATAAATAGTGAAGACATCAAAACTATGAAATAACACATTGAATCATGTAGTAACCAAAATAGTGTTCAACAAATCAAAATCAATATTTTATTTTATTTGAGAGTCTTCAAAGTTGCCACCCTTTGCCTTGATGACAGTTTTGCAAACTATTGGCATCAACCAGCTTCATGAGGTAGTCACCTGGAATGCATTTCAATTAACATGTGTGCCTTGTTAAAAGTACATTTGTGGAATTTGCGTTTGGGCCAATCAGTTGTTGTGACAAGGTTTGGGTGGTTTTCAGAAGATAGCCCTATTTGGTAAAAGACCAAGCCCATATAATGGCAAGAACAGCTCAAATAAACAAAGAGAAACGATAGTACATCATTACTTGATGACATGAAGGTCGGTCAATATGGAAAATTTCAAGAACTTTGAAAATGTCTTCAAGTGCAGTCCCAAAAACCATCAAGTACTATTATGAAACTGGCTATCATGAGGACTGCCACAGGAAAGGAAGACCCAGAGTTAACTCTGCTTCAGGGTGTAAGTTAATTAGAGTTACCAGCCTTAAATTCTAGCCCAAACAAATGCTTCAGAGTTCAAGTAACAGACACATCTCAACATCAACTGTTCAGAGGAGACCGTGTGAATCAGTCCTTCGTGATCGAATTGCTGCAAAGAAACCACTAAAAGATACCAATAATTAAAGACTTGCTTGGGCCAAGAAACACGAGCAATGGACAATAGGACCGAGTTTGGGGAACCCTGCTATAGGCGGCTCTTCATTATGTACATTTAACTTTTACCAAAGAATGTATTTGCTGCTACACATATTCTATCTATATTCTAATATTTACATTTCGTTTTTGTGAGTTAGTGATTTATTCTAACACGTTGTGGAGTTTTATGAGGGGGATATTTTTCTGAGTCTGCACTGACTACCTGCATCATAGTTCCTGTATTTGTCTGCATATTTCATCCCACTGAGCCACCTCAGCTTCTAAGCAAAGCATATGCTTTGTCGCCACCTAGTGGAATAGTGTTAAATGTGTTGATGTTGGCCGCTTTTTTTCCATTTTATTTTTGTTCATTTAAACAATTGATAGCAGATTTTAGATACGCCGTATACATTTTATTTTATATCTTTGAACTCCATGTTACGTCCTTATAATTGTGTCGCTAGGTTTCAGGCACGCTATGGACCGAATTTGTTTAATGACGTCGCAGATCATGAAGGACCCACGATCGACAGCAAGCGTTTACCCGTAAAAGTATCATATAATTACATTCACTATGTGAATGAAATTTGTCATCAAGTTGATATTATCCCAGATGCGACACCGTAAATAATTTGCATACAGTATCCCCACAATACAATATTGAAAATAAAATATATCAATAGAAAAATGGTTACGTGTTTCTCAATTTTGAAGATGACGGTTTTGGGTAGACGACTGGCTGAATGAAAGCCTAGCACCGTAGCTGTTTTTTAGGCTAGTATGCAAGCTAAGTATTGCAAAGTTGCTTTGTCTATTTCGTAAAGTATTTTTGTAATGGTAGGCTCCTGGGGCCTGTTGCACAAAACTAGGATAAGGGATTAAGCCAGGATATCTTGGTGATCCTGGCTCAATTGATCCGTAATCCGGTTGCACTAAAGATGGATAGGGGGCAGGAGGATATGTTATGGTATAAATTACCATGGAGATTTATTCTGTGGAGCTAGCCTGCTCCAGACCAGGCTAAATTCCAGGATCTATTTAATCTCATCCCTAATGTCAGTCAGCAGTCACCACAAATGGAAACCAATAGTTATTTCACTGCTCACTATACATTGTTATCACATATAACTAGACCCACTGTTATTATTTAAACGTTTGTGATCATTAATTTCAATGATTTTGGATAAAAAATGATTTTTAGATGATGTTGCTATCATTAGATAATTTACAGTTTCCCATAGACTATAAGGCTATATATAAAATGATAGAATATTAGGGCCACAGAGGGGAAAAACACAAGTCATAATATTGTAACCAGTTGTTTTAAAGGAGGACAGTTGTTAAAATGACAGATGTGGGGCATTTCTGTGAAATTGTACTTCAGTATGGTTTCATAAACAAAGACATGCTGATGTGCCAGAATATTAAGTATCACATTGTCATAAGTATCAAAACTGTAAAAACAATATGTAGCTTTTCTGCAGAAAGAACCAGCCTCATAAATGTATGACTTTATCCTTTTTCTTCAGTGTGGCCCTAGTACTCTGTCATATAAACAAATACACATTCCATATGAATATAAAAACACAATGTGTAACATTATGTTCCTTTATTGAATAAGGACAAAACAAAGCAGGTAAACCATCAGCTCCTTTCGAAACTGAAGTCACAGTGACTCTACAAGATGGAAAGCACAGAATCCAAGCATATTATACATACACATTCAAAGGTCTGTATATAACACACCCTGCATGTCTGCACACTAAAATAAATGCAGGACAAATCCATACACATCAACTGAACAGACAAATGAATGGATGCAGTAGCCTCCCTGCAGCCTTGTATTACACACAGTATACCGCACAAACATCATAAGAGGCCAAATTCGTCAAAAAACGAACCCAAAAAAACCCAAATTCCTCTGCCACCGCAGGACATATTTAACCAAAATTGAAAGCACACATACTAACTAAAATAATTCAACACATATTGGTCCCTCAGCAGCCGACCACTGTCGTCATCAGGGAAGATTGCCGGATTGTCCCAGTCCATGGCTGGTGGCACTCTGGGGGCCCTCTCCTTCCTCAGGCAGGCCACATTGTGGAGGACAGCACAAGCCACAGTAATATCACATGCCCTAACAGGGCTGACCCTTAATTTGTGAAGGCAGTGAAAGCGTGCCTTCAGGAGGCCAAAGGTCATTTCAACTCTGGCCCTGGTCCTGGCATGGGCATGGTTGTAGGCCTGCTGTGCTTCCTGGGGGTCTGTGAAAGGTGTCAGGAGAAAAGGCTGGCAGCCATACCCCCTGTCTCCCAGCAACACACCAGAGAATTCACCTGTCAACACAAAATCTCATCATTACTACCTCATAAACACTGTGATATTCTTGACACAGCCATGATGGTTATAAATAGGGGTTGTGTGGCTTACCTTGTGATAGGCACTGATAGATTTCAGAGGCCCGAAAGATTCTGGAGTCATGGACTGAGCCAGGCCATTTTGCCACAACATTGCTGATCACACAGTCAGCAATGCAGACCATCTGAAATCATAAGATGAGGAATATTACACCAATCAATGCACATCACTGGCAATGCAGAGTGTTCGTCAATGGACAATATCAAAAAGTTATGTTCACCTGAACATTAATGCTGTGAAAGGATTTCCTATTCACAAAATCGGCCTCATGGGCACCTGAGGGGCTTTTATCCTTATGTGTGTGCAGTCCACTGCACCAATGACATTGGGGAAACCTGTCACACAAAGTAAAGAGTATCCTACTATGTGTTAACAGTTGTCCTGTAATTTGTAGATCCTCTTACCTGCAATCCTATAGAACTCCTCTTTGATGTCACAGAGTCTTCTGTGGCCAGGGAAGGAGATGAAGACATCTGCTAATGCTTTGATAGCCAGACACACACTCCTTATTGTGCGGCAAGTTGTGGCCTTGTTCAGCATCCCCACTGAGTACAGGAAGGCTCCACTAGCAAAAAAGCGCAAGGCCACACAAACCATTTGCTCCACACTCAGTGCATGGCTCCGTGCAGTGCGGTGCTTAATCCTGGGACCCAGTAGTCTGCATAGATACCTGATGCCATCTGCAGAAAACCTGTATCTTTCATATAGATGGTCATCAGGGAAGGCCAGTGGGTCCAACCGGTCCCTGAAGACCCTTTCTCGCCTGAAGGCTCTCCTCAGCACAAGTGCTTCTTCATCCACCACATCTCGCACGAATGGGCATGCCATTGTCAGAGCAGAAAGGAACACACAATTTTGGGCCTTCATATAGGCTAGTGGCCACACCTGGTGCTGGGGGGTGGGCAAAGAGGGCGATGCCTTATAACGATGACTTGGTTGTACTGATTGCTGGGAAAGTAAAAAAACCTTAGAAAGATGCCACCGTCCTGTGTGCTCACAATAAGAGCTCATATGTCATGGCTCACTTGACTTTACGAGAATATACCTAATTTTTATTTTGAGCTGTGTCATCTTCTTGGAGCTGGGGGAGGAAAGAAAAATAATGATTAATACATTTGTGTTACAGTTAGCATACAGTGTACATTGAAGGCATATCTCACCTCTCTCTCAAGTTTTTTATTTCAAGGTCCAGTTTCCTAATTGTCCTCTTTTTTATTTCGGACTCCAGTGCAAGATTTTCCATCTTTTTCTTCTTGTACTGAATGTCTATGTCTGCCAGTTCTATTTGGCGCCGGAGGTGGTTGCCATACAACTTTCTGATAGCTTGTGAGCTCTGTGAACACAATACGAGAACTGTGAGATTGTTTTGGAAAATTAGCGCAGCTGGAATTTGGCAGGATGTGGTGTCCTTTTATTAATACGCACTATGTTGCCAGGCTGGTTTTCCCACTGTATAGCATCTGGGTCCTGTAAAATAAATTAGATTTTTTGATGAGGACTCCTCACCATTGTAGAGTAAATAGTACTTTCACAGTCTTAACATGATACCTCATGCCTTCTGGAATCCAGAGAGATGGTCTCCTCCTCATCATCGTCTCCATCATGTGCTGTTGCTGCTGCACTGGGGCCTTCACCCTATCACATTTAATCGGATTCATATTGAAGCTAGTAGACAAGACATGCCAGGCCTACAGTATGCCTTTGATGGAGTACTCACTGGATCAGCATCGTCTGGTGCTTGTGCTGGTGGCTCTAACAGGAACACAGTGCTGCCAGACACTGCAAGGCAATAGGTAAACCAAAGTCAGACAGTCCAAATTGATTCAATATGAATGTGGTTGTATCCCATGTAGAGATGGAAGGACATACCTTGAATGAAGCGGGTGGCATCTTGGGAGGAACCTATGCTAGTCTCTTTCCCCCAGGGATCCCCTCTAAGACGGGCCTGCCTTTATTTAGCTCCAAGGCCATGTCCTCTGCTGGGGTAAGGTCAGCCTTTGGTGACCCACCACCCGTGCCTTGTCTGTGGGTATTCTTTTTCACTGCTAAAACAGTACAGACAATGTGTGAGCAGGCACCTTCTGGGTACAATATATGCTTGTGCTTTGTTAAATATTAGTCAGGGACCATACCATTCTGCAGAATGTTCTTGTTTTGATTTTGACCTGCTGCCATGTCCGTTTTGGCCCGTTCATGTTTAATCTACACACACACACACACACACACATTTAATGGAGTCACACTGCAAAAAATTACTTGGTATTTTTGTCTTGTTTTCAGTAAAAATATAAAAAAAATTATCATAGCTTTATACAGTGTGATGGAGTTACTTTACACAATTTCACTCATATCTGCAGTGCATTTCAATTAAACATTTAACCGTTTCATAATTACAGTACAACTGCATTTTTGGAGATGTGAATTAAATATTTGAATTGTAATTGTGATGTTTCAGCGGAGCGGTGAGTGTGTAATTGTGCACTACTTACGCATTCAGGCGGTCTGCAATACTTTGCCACGCTTTTTCTCTTTGCTTTATCACTGTGGCGGTGTTGCCTTTCTTCTTAATTATATCTTTTACCTCCTCGTATGCCTCCATGAGGATTTGTGCTTCCGACGGGGAAAAGTACGCGGCTCTAGTTGCCATGGTAAATCAGTTAATCTGTGATCTGTGGCGGGGTCTATTTGAGTGAGCCGTGAGCGCGCACCTATCCCAGGATTGGTTTCACCTGGCTTAATGAATCCGTGTCTGCTCATCCTGGCTTGGTCTTTGTGCAACCAATTAAGCCTGGACGCACATGTTTTGGCTTCATTGAGCTCAGCTGAGTCATTTATCCCGGATGTCTTAATTCTACTTTTGTGCAACAGGCCCCTGTTCTTGTGTTTTCCTTGGTAAAGTCGGACCTGGCTAGTTGCAGCAGCGACCAGTGGGTTTGTGTACAATCCACTTAACAAAGTTGGCTTGCTAACCTTAGCTAGCTACAGTAGTTTAACTTATCTAAATAGTTATGGTTTTGTTTGTAATAAATGTTGACTAGTTAACTATCGTCAACAGATGACGAAATGCTTTTCTTGCAAATGTATGTGCAGTATCAACGACGATCATTACTTTGTTGCATTATGAGAGCTGAGGTCTCTAGCCAATTGATACCCTGTCATATAAAAGCTAGGTTGCTAGTTATGTTTTAACACTTCCAACAATGCGAAACTTTGTTTGTGTGCAACACTTTACTAATCCTTTCTCCCACAGCTGTGGCCTATTTCACCTGCACCTGAAGGTTGCGAAACAGACACTGTTTCTGTATAACCTGACCCCGCAGCTTGCTGCTGGCGTCACTTACGCCATCCATGGCAACTTCTCAGGTACATACACATTATATACAAAAGTATGTGGACACACTTTCGGCTACTTCAGCCGCACCCGTTGCTGACAGGTGTATAAAATCGAGCACAGCCATGCAATCTCCATAGACAAATATTGTCAGTAGAATGGTTTTACTGAAGAGCTCAGTGACTTTCAAACCATGGCGCCTTTCCAACAAGTCAGTTCTGTTATTGTGAAGTGGAAATGTCTATGAGCAGTGATAGGCTACACAAACTCACAGAATGGGACCGCCGAGTGCTGTAGCACTTTAAAAAATCGTCTGTCCTTGGTTGCAACACTCACTACCAAGTTCCAAACTGCCTCTGGAAGCAACGTCAGCACAATAACTGTTCTTCGAGAGCTTCATGAAATGAATTTCCATTCACAAGCAGCTGCAACACAAGCCCAAGATCACCATGCCCAGTTTGGGGAAGGCCCTTTCTTATTTCAGCATAACAATGCCACCGTGCACAAAGCAAGGTCCATACAGAAATGGTTTATCGAGATCAGTGTAGAAGAACTTGACTGGCCTGCACAGATTCCTGACCTCAACCCCATTAAACTCCTTTGGGATGAATTGGATCACCGACTGCAAGCCAGGCCTAATCGCCCAACATCAGTGCCCGACCTCACTAATGTTCTTGTGGCTGAATGGAAGCAAGTCCCTGCAGCAATGTTCCAACATCTAGTGGAAAGCCTTCCCAGAAGAGTGGAGGCTGTTATCGCAGCAAAGGGGGAACCAACTTCATATTAATGGGCAGGTGTCCACATACTTTTGGGCAGTTAGTGTAACATCCCCTCTTTTGCTTGCTCATCCCTGAGTGTTTATATGGGGTGAAAGTAAACCGAAACAGAGTAATGGCAGAATAAATAGTGTAGCTCCACCATACTGGTTGACCATGAGCCTATCACAATTAAAACATATATGCCAAGAACTGGAAGCTTTCACACTGTCATTACTGCATGTCAGTCACATGGAAAATGAGCGAATGGATTTGAACGTGCAGTTGATGCACCAATTCAGGTTGCAAGTGTATGCTTGATGAAAGGCCATCACTGAATGTCATTCATGAA
Source organism: Oncorhynchus masou masou (assembly GCF_036934945.1). Classification (NCBI taxonomy): domain Eukaryota; kingdom Metazoa; phylum Chordata; class Actinopteri; order Salmoniformes; family Salmonidae; genus Oncorhynchus; species Oncorhynchus masou. Next base: position 75,607,811 of record NC_088242.1, read on the forward strand.
CCTTTTTGGTGTTTTGTAAGATGTTTTTGTTTGCATTTCTAAAATGGTAGGTGCACAGTCCACTGTATGGATGCTGGAATTATTTTTGTGTACAAAAGTGGGTAGGTGCCTTTTGAAATTGTTTGACAATCAGATGAAAACATCATAACTGGTTTTTGGTAATGCCACATTTGAAAGGTAATACATGTTTGAATTAAATGACTAATCTTTACTATTAGGCCCACAGAGATCCTATTAAATTCATATGGATTCTATATGTAATGCTATGTTTAGAATGAAACACAGAAAAGTACAAGTGTGTGCACACTGAAGAGGTCCCGTACCAGGAATAAATCTACTTTCACCCTGAGTGTATATACTGTATAAATTTGTCACATATGATCAGTTTTGGGAATATTTATTGACTTGCCTTGCGGGAACCAAGATGCAGGAGAGTTGTTTCTTGGCGGGAAGATCATCGAGCTCCTGCGTCTAGATGCCAACCCAGGGAAGGTTCATACCCTGCTCACCATGGAGGTGTTTGGCAATATCTGCTCCCTTATGGCCTTCAGGCTGACTGGAGGAACTAAAGGTGTGTGTTATGTATGTATGTGTGTCTGCCTGTACACCTGAGATTGCATTTTGGTATATAGATATGACTCAATCTTGGCGTCAAGAGTAGTTGCTGTGTGTAATGTAGATTCATATTTTCTATGTATGTGGTTGAAAAACTCTGTTTTTGAAATCTCTTTTGAGACATTTGTGCTTTTCATCCCTAGACTACATTGAGGTGGGCAGTGACTCGGGCCTCATCGTGATCCTGGAGTACCACCTTTCCAATAACACGTTTGAGAAGATCCATCAGGAGACCTTTGGCAAGAGTGGCTGTCGTCGCATCATCCCTGGACAGTTCCTTGCCGTCGACCCCAAGGGCAGGGCAGTCATGATGGGTAAATAAGCTCCGAGAACTGTGAGAGATTGTTTTGGAAAGTGTTGATAACGGTCATTTTTGTTGTTGACATCTATGACTTGATGGGATAATCCCCTATTGCAATGGACGGTTTTCATCTCCGAGTTTACTGATTTACATTTGTTTCCAGGTGTTGTAGTTTACTGATTACCTCTGTGTTTCCAAGTGCCATTGAGAAGCAGAAGCTGGTATACATCCTGAACAGAGATGCAGCAGCACGTCTCACCATCTCCTCTCCCCTGGAGGCTCACAAGGCCAACCTGCTGGTGTACCACGTGGTAGGAGTGGACGTGGGCTTTGAGAACCCAATGTTTGCCTGTCTAGAGACTGACTATGAGGTGAGAGCCCAGCACTGACCCCTATGATATGTGAATTGGCTCATGCACTCTTGTTACGTTCCACATACCTGGACTTCTTTACACAGACTCAGATGTGCTGCTACTTTATTCGCTCTCTACCCACCCAAGTGTTGTTGAAATGATGAGTCTTCATGTCTCTTCTCTGACAAACCACTGGAGAGAGCTTAGACACCTCTGATCCCCACACAGCTGCTCTGCTACTACAGCTGTCCTGTAAATCCTCATCCGTCCTCTTTGTTTCCACTGACCCACAGCATGTGACCTATTACTTCTACCTCCGTCCAGGAAGCTGACAATGACCCCACTGGAGAGGCTGCATCCAATACCCAGCAGACACTGACCTTCTATGAGTTGGACCTCGGTCTGAACCACTTGGTGTGCAAGTACAGCGAGGCCCTGGAGGAGCATGGCAACTTCCTCATCACAGGTAGCTACTTATTATTTCCAGTAGAGGGTGGTCAGAGCCAGGTTATGAGTTGTTTGCAGCCTTTCCTCTTGTGTTCTACTGATGAGGTCTGCCCTTGCGCATTGCTCCTCACTTCTTCCTGCTGGGGTGAAGATTAGTCCTCATTGTTTGGATGACTGCACACCCACTGGCTGGGAAATGGCCACAGTGCCACTATAGAGAGAGAGAGAGAGAGAGAGAGCCTGTGCAGAAAATTTGGGTTGACGTGATTATTGGGTCTCTTCCCTGACTATCCACTGGAGAGAGCTTCTGATTTCAACACAAACAAGCTCACTGTTGTAGCTGTTCTGTTAGTGCCTTCAAAGCCTGGATTGTTTTTTGTAACACTACAGTGTAAACCAGGTATGTTAATCGGTTAGCTGCCGAAAGCACGACCAGTCAAATGTATTTATCGGTCTCTAGGGTCATTTGCATAATTGTGTGGAATTAAATTGGCGCGTGTATTTTTGTTAGTGGTCATGCATCTTATTTATTGCAATTGGAGCCTAGTTTGAGGAGCGGAATAGCGCGAGAGCTCGTCAAAAAGCATGTAATGGAGTGAAACCTGCTTCTGTAAACCCAGTCATTGAGCAACAAATAACAATTCTAAATGCAATCGCATGTTGAACTTTGATAGCCACAATTAAAATGTGAGCTTGAGGCAGTAATTGTTTGAAAGCTAAACCTTTTACTTAATGTCAAATGAGGCATGTCTTGCTTCAAAGTAGCCTTGCGAAAATCTAGCCATAAATGTTGAGGCAATTATTTTATCAAAACTTCCTCATGCCATTAACCAGCATTTCTCTCCTGTTCTATTTGGTTTCATATAAGAAGCCAAAGGCACAGTCCTAGTCATATTAGCAACTAGGGTTGGGCAGTTTCCAGATTTTCATATCGTCACAAAAACACAAAATAGACCATTAAGCACATGTTACCAGAATGCTAACACATTAGCACAAGTAATAGCAAATTTTCATGGAGGCTGCTAGCTAAATATGCTAATGAGCGCAAAATAAAATAAAACAATTGTGTGGACGAGCAATCCAGCTCATGAAGTTGTACACATGTGGTGCATTCGGAAAGTATTCAGAGCCCTTGACTTTTTCCACATTTTGTTACGTTACAGCCTTGTAATAAAATATATTAATTAAAACATTTTCCCTCAACCTACACACACTACCCGATAATGACAAAGCAAACAGTTTAAATATTTTTTGCACATTTATTACAAATAAAAGCATACCGTATTTACATAAATATTCAGACCTTTGCTATGAGACTCGAATTTGAACACAGGTGCACCCTGCAGCACATGACAGCCAGCTTGGAGTTTGCCAAAAGGCACCTAAAGGAATCTGACCATGAGAAACAAGATTCCCTAGTCTGATGAAATTCTGCTTGAACTCATTGGCCTGAAGTGTCATGTCTGGAGGAAACCTGGCACCATCCCTAAGGTGAAGCGTGGTGGCAGCATGCTATGGGGATGTTTTATAGTGGCAGGGACTGGGAGACTAGTCAGGATCAAAGGAAAGATCCTTGATGAAAACCTGCTCCAGAGCGCTCAGGACCTCAGACGGGCGAATGTTCACCTTCCCAACAGGACAACAACCCTAAGCATACAGCCAAGACAACGCAGGAGTGGCTTCGGGACAAGTCTCTGAAAGTTCTTGAGTAGCCCAGCCAGAGCCCACATTTTAACCTGATCGAATATCTCCGAAGAGACTTGAAAATAACTGCATCGACGCTCCCCATCCAACCTGACAGCTTGAGAGGATATGCAGAGAAGAATGGGAGGAGCTCCACCAAATATAGGTGTGCCAAGTTTGTAGCGTCATACTGGTGATTCAGCAAAGTACTGAGTAAAGGGTCTGAATACTTATGGAAATGTGATATTTCCATATACTTAAAAAAAAAAAAACTGTTTTTGCTTTGTCATTATGGGGTATGGTATGTAGATTGGCGGGGGACGATTTAATCTATTTTTTGTTATGTTACAGCCGTATTCTAATGTGGGGAAGTCAAGGGGTCTGAATACTTTCCGAATCCTAGTTACTATTAAATTCCCCTCTTTCTAAATTTCTAACTGATTTGTTACATGTGCTGTTTAGAACTGTTTTCCCATGAATTGCTTTTTGATAATGTTTGAAAATTGTTTTAGTAGCTGCTTCATTACAGCAGTTGCATGTTTAGTAATAGGCTGTAGTCTTTTGACTGGAGGACTGTAGGTTTTCTATTGTTGCATGTTTCTGTTAAACTCGTTGTATGTGTGCTTGGTATCGGAGAGGAAGAGGCGAAGCGAGAGGTTTCGCTCTCGACCAAAATTGGTCCCAAATAATCCCAATGCGTGTTTGGTCTTTATTTTGGGCCTAAACTTGTCGCCTGCCTCCCCACCTTGGAATAACTCTTATTGTTAGGGTGGAGACAAGCATCTCATCATTATATACAGGTCTCTGATAGTATTTTACTGTTTGGAAAAAAAATGTTTGTTGACCGGTTAATGAGGGTCAGTTAATTTGCATCCCTAGTGTAAACATTGTGTCATCATGACCCCCTCTTTTGTCCAGTTCCTGGAGGCTCTCATGGTCCTAGTGGGGTTTTCATCTGTTCAGAGAACTACATTACCTACAAAAACTTTGGCAATCAGCCTGACATTCGCTGTCCCATCCCACGCAGAAGGGTGAGTTTCTGTAAAGTTGAGTAAAAAATGTACTAACAAAGGACTTGGCTAACCAGACCAGTCGCATTGAATTTGTGAATGTTTGTATGGATCAGTTTTAAGTTATTGATACTATCCACACAGTGCCCTCATTCTTTATTTTGCCCTAAACACAGAATGACCTGGATGATTCTGAGAGGCATGATCTTCGTCTGCTCAGCCACCCACAAGACCAAGTCTGTTCTTTTTCCTGGCCCAAATGGAGCAGGGGGACATCTTCAAGGTCACCCTGAAGACGGATGAGGAGATGGTGAGGGCAGCAGTGTGCAGTCTGAGATAGAAACTGGGGGAGGGCAGCAAAGAGTGCTGTTGAAGTGATGAGTCTTCATGTCTCTTCTCTGACAACATGAATATAGCATAAACACCAGATCTCAGCACACACACAGGTCCGTGTTCACATGATGGGATTCTCATTCAAAAACATTTACAGAGATGAGGATGAAGTACTTTGACACCATCCCTGTAGCCACAGCTGAAGACCGGCTTCTTATTTGTCAGGAGAACCTCTCCCCCATCTCCTGCCAGGTGTGTGTATTTATGATGGAGCTCCGTTGGCAGCAGATAGTCTTCCTGGGGTCCAGTCAAATGAAGGCACTTGTACAATTTTAAAAACATTACAATACATTCACAGCAGAATGCCCTCAGGCTCCTACTCTACTACCACATATCTACAACACAGAATCTGTGTCTGCATGGTGTGTATGTTACTGTGTGTATATATACATGTGTCTGTGCCTATGTTTGAGTTGCTTCACAGTCCCTGCTGTTCCATAAGGTGTATTTTCATCGTTTTTTTGCACGAGTTACTTGATGTGGAATATAGTTCCATGTATTCATGGCTCTATGTAGTACTGTGCTTCTCCCATAGTCTGCTCTGGACTTGGACTTTTAAGAGACCTCTGGCATGTCTTGTGGGGTCTGCATGGGTGTCTGAGCTGTGTGCCAATAGTTTAAACAGACCGCTCGGTGCATTCAACATGCCAATACCTCTCACAAATACAAGTAGTGATTAAGTCACTCTCTCCTCCACTTTGAGCCATGAGAGATCGACATGCATGTTATTAATGTGTACGTCCAAGGGCTGCCCTGTTTTGAGCCAATTGCAATTTTCCTAAGTCCCTCTTTGTGGCACCTGACCTCACGACTGAACAGTAGTCCACGTGTGACAACTAGGGCCTGTAGGACCTGTCTTTTTTGATAGTGCTGTTAAGGTAGAGCAGCGCTTTATTATAGACTAACTTCTCCCCATCTTAGCTACTGTTATATCAATATGATTTGACCATGACAGTTTACAATCTAGGGTAACTCCAACTTATTCTTTGCCACCCATTCTGAAACGAACTGCAACTCTTAAGTGTTGCAGTCATTTAAGTCGCTGTAGAAGTTGACATGTATAGTGTTGAGTCGTCCGCATAGGGGCGGCAGGTAACCTAGTGGTTGGGCCAGTAACCGGAAGGTTACCGAATCCCCGCGCTGACAAGGTAAAAATCTGTCGTTCTGCCCCTGAGCCAGACAGTTAACCCACTGTTCCTCGGGTGCCAACGACATGTTGTCGATTATGGCAGCCCCTCACACTTCTCTGATTCAGAGGGGTTGGGTTAAATACGGAAGACACATTTCCGTTGAATATGTTCAGCTGTACAACTGATTAGGTATCTTTCCCTTACATAGACACACTGGCTTTATGCTTGTCGTTAGTAAATATTTTTTAAAGTAGACCGCTCGCTCCCCTGGGGATTTCTTAATTCTACCTGGATTATGTTGAAGAGGCTTCCATTTAATTACACCCTCTGTGCTCTGTTAGGCAGGTAACTTTTCATCCACAGTATAGCAGGGGGTGTAAAGCCATAACACGTACATTTTTCTAGCTGCAGACTATGGTTGATAATGTCAAAAGCCACACTGAAGTCTAACAAAACAGCCCCCACAATGTTTTTATCATCTCTTTCTCTCAGCCAATCAGTCATTTGTGTAAGTGCTGATCTTGTTGAATGTCCTTCACTATAAGTGTGATGAAAGTCTTGGAATGCTATTTTACAGTAAACAGATTAACATCTGGTCAAACAATTGTTTCCAAAAGTTGACTAATGCTTGGTAACAGGCTGATTGGTTACCTATTTGAGCCAGTAAAGGGGGCTTTACTATTCTTAGGTAGCGGAATGACTTGTTTCCCTCCAACCCTGGGGGGGGACACATTCTAGTAGGCTTAAATTGGAAATATGGCAAATAGGAGTGGCAATATCGTCCTCTATTATCCTCAGTAATTCAAGCCCCGTGGCTTGTCATTTTTTATTTTACCTTTATTTTACTAGGCAAGTCAGTTAAGAACAAATTCTTATTTTCAATGACGGCCTAGGAACAGTGGGTTAACTGCCTGTTCAGGGGCAGAACGACAGATTTGTACCTTGTCAGCTTGGGGATTCAAACTTGCAACCTTTCGGTTACTCGTCCAACGCTCTAACCACTAGGCTACCCTGCCGCCCCGTGGCTTGTCATTGATGATAGACAATACTTTTCACCTTTTCCACAATAACTTTACAGAATGAAAAATTACAATGCTTGTCTATAATAATTTGGTCAGATATACTTTGATGCATAGTGTCAGTATTTATTACTGGCATGTCATGCCTATGTTTGCTAATCTTGCCAATTAAAAAATAATTGAAGTAGTGGACATTATCAGTTGGTGTTGCGATGAATTGATTCAATGAATGATGGAGTTTGCCTTTTTTCCAAAATGTAATTTAAGGTGCTCCAAAGCTTTTTACTATCATTCTATATTTAATGTCTTTGTTTCATAGTGTAGTTAATTATTTGTATTCAGTTTAACCACATGATTTTGCAATAAGTCTGCCAATCGGTTGTGCAGCCAGACTTATTTGCCGTTCATTATTGCCTCATCCTTCTCAACCATACCATTTTTCATTTCCTCATCAATCCACAGGATGTAAGTTTTCAGTCATTTTCTTAATGCTTATTATCAACTGGAATAAGCAATTTCATAATTGTCAAGTACAGTATCTGTTTGCTCCTCATTACACACCACGGACCAACAGATTCTTTACATCAATAACAGGAATCAATACAAAATACACTTATACACTATATTAGGCCCAGCCTTTGGAACTTAAGTTTTCCTAGAGATGGCTACTGTATTGTGATCACTATATCCGATGGATCTGGATACTGCTTTCAAGCTCATTTCTGCAGCATTAGTAAAGATGTGATTAAATCAACATGTTTTAATTTCCTGTATTGTTTGTAACTACCATGGTAGGTTAACTGATAACCTGAACCAGGTTGCAGGCGCTAGTTACAGTTTGAAGCTTTTTCTTGATTGACAGGATGGCATTGTCTCCCTCAATCCGTGCAATGGCTACTGCTATAGGTTTCAGACTGCTTACCACTCTCTCCCAAAATACATCATCCTGGAGGATCCTCTTGATGGGGCTGTCCCTATTGGCAAACTGATATGGCCATTTCTTGGAGAGACTCCTTCCCCTCCAGGAAACTGTCAAACATGATGACAACACCACCCTAACGGGTGTTGCTGGGCAGCTTCAATGTGGTGCTCTTGTTCTTCTCACTTTGCTTGGTGAGGTAGCTTGGGGATAGGTTAACCAAAATATACCACAAGACCTATAATTGCCTTGTGTATCCCACAAAAAAGGGTTGCTGTGATAAGCTAACTTTTTTTGATGAATTTAAGCTAAATTCCCAGGCTTAATTTGCCCTGGAAAATTTCCAGAATTCCGGAAATTTAACGGAACGTTCCTGACCCTTTGCAACCCTACATCTGTTACTAGCAAATTATTGATTTCATTAACCTTGTTTCTTAATTAAGCTACATTTGTTAACATGGGCTATTTTGAACACTTTTCTTCTGGGATGCTTACTTGCTTTCATTGCTTTAATGGGAATCTTAGAAGCAGCTGTGCTCATGTTCTTTGTTAGTGCAGTGTGCACTGCTCAGTGGACTTCCTCCGAGGGCACACAGATTTAATGCTAACAGTATAAATCTGGTTCATAGGTACATGATTACTGCATACAATAGCTGTAGGATCAGTAGAGGCATTCCAGGGCAGTTAAAGGGACACATTAGGTTACTTATAATGTATGTATGTATGTATGTATGTATGTATGTGTGTGTGTGTGTGTGTGTGTGTGTTTGTGTGTGTGTATATATACACACACACACACACACGTTTTTATATGTCTGAGATGACAATTACAACAATACTGAATGAACACTTATTTTAATTTAATATAGCACATAAATAAAATCAATTCCGTCTCAAATAAATAATGTAAAAACAAAGTGTTGGAGAAGAAAGTAAAAGTGCAATATGTGCCATGTAAGAAAGCTAACGTTTAAGTTCCTTGCTCAGAACATGAGAACATATGAAAGCTGGTGGTTCCTTTTAACATGATTCTTCGTTTTAGGTTGTAATTATTATAATACTATTTCTCTCTATACCATTTTTATTTCTCATACCTTTGACTATTGGATGTTCTTATAGGCATTATAGTATTACCAGCCTTATCTTGGGAGTTGATAGGCTTGAAGTCATAAAGCGCTGTGCTTCAAGCATTGCGAAGAGCTGCTGGCAAACACAGGAAAGTGCTGTTTGAATGCGTACGAGCCTGCTGCTGCCTACCACCGCTCAGACTGCTCTATCAAATCATACACTTAACTAGGATATAACACACAGAAATACAAGCCTTGGGTCATTAATATGGTCAAATCCGGAAACTATCATTTCGAAAACAAAACGTTTATTCTTTCAGTGAAATACGTAACTCTTCCATATTTTATCAAACGGGTGGCAACCCTAAGTCTAAATATTGCTGTTACATTGCGCAAACTTCAATGTTATGTCATAATTCTGGCAAATGAATTAGTCATTGTTAGGAAGAAATGGTCTTCACACAGTTCGCAACGAGCCAGGTGGCCCAAACTGCTGCATATACCCTGACTCTGCTTGTACTGAAATTTCACTAGTTAATATTGCCTGCTAACATGAATTTCTTTTAACTAAAAAAATATATACTTGTGTATTGATTTTAAGAAAGGCATTGATGTTTGTGTTTAGGTTCATTGGTGCAACGATTATGCTTTTCGCAAATGCGCTTTTATGAAAGCCTCACCCGTTTGTCAAAGTAGGCTGTGATTCGGTGATAAATTAACAGGCACCGCATTGACTATATGCAACCCAGGACAAGCTAGTTAAACCATGTGCAGTTAACTAGTGATAAGTTTAATGCTAGCTAGCAACGTACCGTGGCTCCTTGCTGCACTCATGTAACAGGTCAGCCTGCCACGCAGTTTCCTTGTGGATTGCAATGTAATCGGCATCCAAAAATGCAGATTAATCAGTTGACCTCTAGTCTCATTGCAGCCTTATAGTGCTGTGAAAGGAAACTGGATCCCATATGATTTGGGTGGATCCCATCCTCCTTATAGAATGTGTTTTGTTTCCAAAAAGGTATCGCAATTGTCAACAAAAGTTACACATTGAGCTGCAATTATAATTTACTCGAGCTCTGGGATAAGGCATTGTGACCATTCCTGGTACAAAAACATCTCTTATTATGGAGCTGCCCAGAATCACTGCTGATGAAAGGACAAGGAAATCTGCCCACTTCCACGCTTCTCATGTTAACGTTCTTTAGCACTTTTCTGGGATACTTTAATATTTTTATTGCTTTATTGGGAAGCTTAGCAGGTGTGGTGTGTGTGTGTGTGTGTGTGTGTGTGTGTGTATTTCTGTGTTGTGTATTTGGTGTGCGTGTAGGGTTGCAATAGGTCGGAAACCTCATGGTAAATATCCAGAATTTTTGGGGAAATTTTCCATGGGAAGTTCATTTAGCTTAAATTCATCAAGAATTTTAGCTTTTAACTGAACTTTTTTGTGGGATACACAAGGCAAATCTAGATCTTGTGGCATATTTTGGTTAAACCTTCCCCAATTCAGTGGAGTTGCAACCCTCTGCATGCACAGTGCATTCTTCATCACATGTACAGCTGATTCTCAAGAGCTTGCACACTGAGTTGCTATTGAGCCCACACTACTACACTGTCTGAGCCAAGGACTACATGCTTTCTGGTAAGTTTTGATCACAATACTGGGTGGGGTGAATATTTTACATGATATACATTATTTTTTGTTAACTAGTAAATGGTGGCCTACAGCAAAGTGTTTAAATCATTTCTAACTTAACAATTTCTGCTAGTTAGTTTTTGCTACCATGTGGGATTTCACTTGATTGAGCCTGCTAACTGAGTGTTAGTTCACCTGTTTCCATGTTTCATTTTAAACATTTATCTTATGAAGGAGGAGTTTAATCAAACTGCTTAACTATTTATCTGTACATGGAATTGTATTTTTTTTTTCTATTTAAAAAAAATAAAAAAAATTAGCCCTCATCTTTACAGGAAAATGCCACAGGCACTATCTGATGTGTGGAGACATTTCACTGCAGCTAATGTAGAAGGAAAAGCTGTGTACATTTGCAAATACTGTGCCAAATCATATGTGAAGAATGCAACAGATGCAGAATCATCTGGCCAAGTGCATAAAGTTCCTTTAGTGCTCACAACAAGCAACCTCTGACAACCTCCTGGAATCAGAAGTTGTTTTGACTCAATGGAGGAATGTGGTCAAAGAAATTATCAATGTTTTGTTCGAGCTGTGTATGCAACTGGTTCACCTCTGATACTCTTCCAATAATGTGTATTGGAAGAGATTTCTGAATGTTCTTCGCCCAGCAAAGGCCCCTCCAACCAGACATACTTTATCTACTCATTTGCTAGATGCAGAGTTCAAGTGAAGGTCAAGCAAATCATAGAGAAAGCAGACTGTATTGCAATCATCTCTGATGGGTGGTTGAATGTTCGTGGGCAAGGAATATTTAACTACATCTCAACCAGTAATTCTACAAGAGCACAGACACAAGGGACAACAGACACACCGGTCTCTACATTGTAGATGAGCTGAAGGCAGTCATCAATGACCTTGGACCACATAAGGAATTTGCGCTGGTGACAGACAATGCTGCGTACATGAAGGCTGCTTGGTCTAAAGTGGAGGAGTCCTACCCTCACATCACACCCATTGGCTGTGCTGCTCATGCATTGAATCTGCTCCTCAAGGACGTCATGGCACTGAAAACAATGGATACACTCTGCAAGAGAGCCAAGGAAATGGTTAGGTATGTGAAGGGTCATCAAGTTATAGCAGCAATCTACCTCACCAAGCAAAGTGAGAAGAATAAGAGCACCACATTGAAGCTGGCCAGCAACACCCGTTAGGGTGGCGGTGTTGTCGTCATGTTTGCCAGTTTCCTGGAGGGGAAGGAGTCTCCAAGAAATGGCCATATCACAGTTTGCTGACATGGACAGCCCCATCAAGAGGAGCCTCCTGGATGATGTGTTTTAAGAGAGTGGTAAGCGTCCTCAACTCCTGAAACCTATAGCAGTAGCCATTGCACGGATTGAAGGAGACAATGCCATCCTGTCTGATGTTCAGACTCTGCTTGCAGATGTAAGGGAAGAAATCCGCCCTGCCCACTTTACTGTTGCTCCAAGCAGAGGAGACTGCAGTTCTGAAATGCATCAAAAAGCATGAAGAATTCTGACTGAAGCCCATACACACCGTAGCGTACATGTTGAACCCCAAGTATGCTGGCAAGAGCATCCTGTCTGTTGCAGAGATCAACAAGGCCTGTGGTGTCATAACTACCATGTCTTGCTACCTTGGCCTGGATGAGGGCAAGGTTCTTGCCAGTCTGGCGAAGTACATTTCCAAGCAAGTTGTTTGAGATGGTGATGCAATATGGAAGTCGTGCCAACATATATCATCAGCCACCTGGTGGAAGAGAGACTTTGTGGAACTGAGGCTCTTTACCCTGTTGCTTCCATTCTCCAAATCCCACCAACATCAGCCACCTCAGAGCGCAACTGGTTTTGCGTTTGGGAATTCGATGTCCTTGTTTGGGAACACACACCAAAGCACGCTACAGAACAATATAAGGGTTGAAAAATTGGTGGCCATCCAGGCAAATTTTAGGCTTTTTGAGCCTGACAACGAGCCATCCTCAAGGTTGGACAGTGACGATGAAGCCTCAGTCTGCTGTTCAAGAAATTGACATTGAGGAGGTCCAGAAGACATGGAAGCCTGAGAGGAAGACAGCCAAAGCTTTAGTTTCTAGGCTATCATTTTACAGATGTACAGTATATCACAAGTGAGTACACCCCTCACATTTTTGTAAATAATTGAGTATATCTTTTCATGTGACAACACTGAAGAAATGGCACTTTGCTACAATGTAAAGTAGTGAGTGTACAGCTTGTTCAACAGTGTAAATTTGCTGTCCCCGCTAATCAACACACAGCCATTAATGTCTAAACCGCTGGCAACAAAAGTGAGTACACCCCTAAGTGAAAATGTCCAAATTGGGCCCAATTAGCCATTTTCCCTCCCCGGTGCCATGTGACTCGTTAGTGTCACAAGGTCTCAGGTGTGAATGGGGAGCAGGTGTGCTAAATTTGGGGTCAGCGCTCACACTCCCTCATACTGACTGGTCACTGGAAGTTCAACATGGCACCTCATGGCAAAGTACTATCTGAGGATCTGAAAAAAATAATTGTTGCTCTACATGAAGATGGCTTGGGCTATAAGAAGATTGCCAAGACTCTGAAACTGAGCTGCAACACGGTGGCCAAGACCATACAGTGGTTTAACTGGACCGGTTCCACTCAGAACAGGCCTCGCCATGGTCAACCAAAGAAGTTGAGTGCACATGCTCAGCGTCATATCCAGAGGTTGTCTTTGGGAAATAGACATAAGAGTGCTGCCAGCATTGCTGCAGAGGTTGAAGGGGTGGGGGGTCAGCCTGTCAGTGCTCAGACCATATGCCGTACACTGCATCAAATTGGTCTGCATGGCTGTCGTCCCAGAAGGAAGCCTCTTCTAAAGATGATGCACAAGAAAGCCTGCGAACAGTTTGCTGAAGACAAGCAGACTAAGGACATGGATTTCTGGAACCATGCCCTGTGGTCTGATGAGACCAAGAAACTTATTTGGTTCAGATGGTGTCAAGCGTGTGTGGCGGCAACCAGGTGAGGAGTACAGAGACAAGTGTATCTTGCCTACAGTCAAGAATGGTGGTGGGAGTGTCATGGTCTGGGGCTGCATGAGTGCTGCCGGCACTGGGGAGCTACAGTTCATTGAGGGAACCATGAATGCCAACATGTACTGTGACATACTGAAGCAGAGCATGATCCCCTCCCTTCGGAGACTGGGCCGCAGGGCAGTATTTCAACATGATAACGACCCCAAACACACCTCCAAGACGACCACTGCATTGCTAAAGAAGCTGGGGGTTAAGGTGATGGAATGGCCAAGCATGTCTCCAGACCTAAACCCTATTGAGCATCTGTGGGGCATCCTCAAACGGAAGGTGGAGGAGTGCAAGGTCTCTAACATCCACCAGCTCCATGATGTCGTCATGGAGGAGTGGAAGAGGACGCCAGTGGCAACCTATGAAGCGCTGGTGAACTCCATGCCCAAGAGGGTTAAGGCAGTGCTGGAAAATGATGGTGGCCACACAAAATATTGACACTTTGGGCCCAATTTGGACATTTTCACTTAGGGGTGTACTCACTTTTGTTGCCTGCGTTTTAGACATTAATGGCTGTGTGTTGATTTTATTTTGAGGGGACAACAAATTTACACTGTTATACAAGCTGTACACTCACTACTTTACATTGTAGCAAAGTGTCATTTCTTCAGTGTTGTCACATGAAAAGATATACTCAAATATTTACAAAAAATGTGAGGGGTGTACTCACTTGTGATATACTGTTTGTTGAAAACCTTTTGGGAGATGCGATGGATCATTCAATATTTCCTTTTGTTCAGTGAAATCATCCCATGTGAAGAGTTGACTCATTTAATTAAAGTTCAGCTTGTAACTACATTGTTTTATTACTATAGGAAGGAGTTAATCATTGCAATTATGTCTACTTATGATAAGGTTTGTTTGTCGCCATATGGTAAATATAAACAATGCAAAAAACATCTACATTTAAATCGTATTAGTATTCATTTGCATATTCCTGTTATTTCCACGACTGAATATTCCCCAAAATGTGCAACCCTATGTGCGTGTCAATAGTTTTCGATTCCCATAAATAAAAAAATCTAAGGTGGTTATGCACCTTTTCCTCTTGTACTCAACCGAGGTGTTTTCCCATTTTTGGATACGGTGTGGCTCACCACATGCAGGCAGAGGCCAGACAGCCTCACAATCAAACTGATTTTTGCTCGCTTACCATGCGGGTTAGTAGGAGGACAAATGGGGCAGGGTTTGAGGAGAGGGATGTTATGCTGTTGCAGTGATGAGTCATGTTTCTTCTCTGACTAAATGGTTTTCAATAAAACTTCAAAAGGTTTAGAGTTAACTTTGGCTGCTGGGGAGCAAGGAAACCCACAGCTCTGCTAAAACCACTTACAACTGTGTGCTGTTTTCAAGGAATTTAACGAAATGCCAACTATTTGGTCTTGAAGAGCGTAGTCAGACCGACACATTCCATGCAAAACAATTGTGCCCATTTTAGCTTTGTTATACTGCATGATCTTGTAATTTCAGATGCGTAGGGTAGCCTCACGTTCTCTCTCAATATTAGGCGCCATTGGATAATTGCGTGAGATAAAATTGACCAACTATACCTGAAGAGTATGGAATTGAACCTAAACCACTCAATCTTTTGTGGGCACTGCCTATCATGCAGCACTAGGGCGCATTTGCCATGGTACTGTTAGATGTTTACTTTGCAAGCACCAGTATATTCTTTGTACAGTTGGCTAAACATACTCTATAGTGAGTGGTAATTAGACCTAATGTACTTTTTTCTCCAACCAATGTAGGCCTACCTAGCGACGTCAATTAACATGATCCTCTTTTAAACATTTTTTTTTAACTACCTTTGCACCTGACAGACATTTGGGCTATTGATTTATGGACCACATCAAATTAACTAGCGTCAATATGGCTAGTTAACAAACTTTCAGTGGATAAACTAGATGGCAAACAAATCAAATAATATAGTGATGTTGACCGTAGTCCAAATGACAACTTCTCCAGGACGAGGACAATTTGCCCCCCAGCAGCCAAATTGAATGTATTATGACATTTTTATTGTAAACTACCTGTAATAATAGTCTAAGAACCTCTGATCTCCGCATTATACACTGTCAGACTGCCTGTTTTACTTGATATTCTAACTCCGATAGAATACTGATCTCGTCACTGGCTCATTTCTCCTACTCATCTCTCTTACTCTTTGTCCGTCTCTAGATTGCTGACCTGACAGCTGGGGAGTGACCTCATTAGCATGTGGCAGGGGACCCAAATCCGTCCTCAGACATGGACTGGAGGTATGTGTTCTGCTATTCCACCTCCCAGAAAGTGCTCCTACACACACATTCACACTGTGTGTGACATGCCACAGTAGTATTTGAGCAATGACTACATTTGAACAAACTTATGCAGATACTCACTCACATGCACACCAGAAACCAGATTTGGGCAGAGTTTGGTTTCTAGGTTTTCATTAGAAGCTGTAAAAGTGATGATATTCATGTCTCTTCTCTGACAAAGCACTGGAGAGAATGTGTATACCTCTGATCCCAGCAGATCTTAACATCTTAATGCACAGGATGGTAAATGCTTAGGTTCGAAGGCGGTGAGTATCAATCTGATCAGTGCTTGTTCCCTCCAGGTGTCAGAGATGGCTGTATCTGAGCTGCCCGGTAAGCCCAATGCTGTGTGGACTTTGCGCCGACACATTGAAGGTATTTGTTAAAGGTCCAATGCAGCCGTTTTGGCCTCAAATTATTTCAGGGTAACAAAGTACCTTTCTATGATTGTTAGCAGATACGTTTCTCAAGCAAAATTTTTGCTGGACTGTCTAGGAGTGTTTTGAGTGGGGAGGGGAAAACAAACATTTGCTGTTATTGGCTGAGTGATTTGGAACTTTCTTTTTGGTCTAACTAATTTACTGCATGGTGATTTATTCTCCCACCAAAATGAGCAGATTATTTTTTTTCAAACCACTAACACTAAAAGGGTATCTTTCACTATTTAATAGTATTGCAACCACAGTGTGGAAATGTATATACATCAATTTCTTATCTGTAGTTGCAAGTTATTCTCCTATCAGTTACAATCCACATCTGCAGTATTTGGTTGCAGTTATTGTAAACTCAGCAAAAAAAGAAACATCCTCTCACTGTCAACTTTTTGTTTTCAGCAAACCTAACGTAAATATTTGTATGAACATAAGATTCAACAATTGAGACAAACTTAACAAGTTCCACAGACATGTGACTAACAAATGGAATAATGTGTCCCTGAACAAAGGGGGAGGTCAAAATCAAAAGTATTTTGGTATGGCCACCACCAGCTGCATTAAGTATTGCAGTGCATCTCCTCCTCATGGACTGCACCAGATGTTCCAATTCTTGCTGTGAGATGTTATCCCACTCTTCCACCAAGGTACCTACAAGTTCCCAGACATTTCTGGGGGGAATGGCCCTCACCCTCAGATCCAACAGGTCCCAGACGTGCTCCATGGGATTGAGATCCGGGCCCTTCGCTGGCCATGGCAGAACAGGGATTTTCCCGTCTTGCAGGAAATCCCTCACAGAACGAGCAGTATGGTGTTATATAATTATTCATACACATAGCTCATATATTATACAGCGCTAAGCTAATCTGCCTGACTCAAGTCATTTCTTGTACCCCTGCTAAAACAGGAACCGACAAACATACCCAGCAATAAACTACCCCCCTGAGCTCTGTTGTCTCAGCTCTATTGTTTCAAGACCCCTCTGATCTCCGGTCTCACTGTCCCCTGACACACACATACCCAGCAATAAACTACCCCCCTCAGCTATGTTATTTCACGACCCCATTTGCTCCCTTATCTCACGACTCTGGGACACACACGGACATTCCATCACACGAACACACACCTGGCCATAATGGGACACACAAACATCTTCTTGCATAAACACACACACACACACACACACACTCCACTCCCCTTTCTACTGGGCAGGAGCCAGGATGGGACGACTTCACGGGGCACCAATAAGGCTCCTGCACAGGCTCGGTCAGGACCCGCCTCCAACCTTCACCGACCAGTCAGAAGACCAACACGACAAGACTCCACCTACATATTCCATGTATAAAATCTGTTGTGACCAATATCTAGGCCTCTTTTTCACCTGACTCCTTACCGGGTTATATGAACTAGATCCGTGCACGTTAAACTGCGGGACAAGATATCTTTGATCAATAAACGGCCTTTTTGATACACCTGATTCCACTCTGTCCAGCGTGGTTGATTTGCATTCCCTCTCCAGTATAGAACACTAACAATGGCTGGTGGCATTGTCATGCTGGAGGGTCATGTCAGGATGAGCCTGCAGGAAGGGTACCACATCAGGGAGGAGGATGTGTTCCCTGTAACGCACAGCCTTGAGATTGCCTGCAATGACAACAAGCTCAGTCTGATCATGCTGTGACACACCGCCCCCAGACCATGACGGCCCCTCCACCTCCAAATCGATCCCGCTCCAGAGTACAGGCCGTAAAGCTCATTCCTTCGACGATAAACGCGAATCCGACCATCACCCCTGGTGAGACAAAACCGCTACTCGTCAGTGAAGAGCACTTTTTGCCAGTCCTGTCTGGTCCAGCGACGGTAGGTTTGTGCCCATAAGCGACGTTGTTACCAGTGATGTCTGGTGAGGACCTGCCTACAACAGGTCTACAAGCCCTCAGTTCAGCATATTGCGGACAGTCTGAGCACTGATAAGAAATCAGTGCCCAAGTAATCTCATGCATAATAGAGAGACACGTGATCATATACAAATGGTAAGCAAGTCTTAAAATTGTTTGTCTTAACATCTGTTTGGGCTTCTTGCGGTCAATTTCCAGTCTACAAATTGTAAGTATGTTCCGGCCCCCCGACCATCCACTCAACAATTCTAAATGTGATCACATGTTGGTGCATGATTTTAAAGAGCTACTATTGTTATTTCTTAACTGGCAATTGAAGCGCATCTCACATTCAAGTGCAGGCAACAGGCTGTCAGCGCATTATAACCACTTTACAATGTGAGCTAGAGGCAGTATACAATTTGAAAACATACTTAATTATTTTGAAACATGTTTTACTTCATGAGGCATGTTTTACCTTGCTTCAAAGTAGCCTATAGGCAAATTCCAACCATGGAAACGGAGAGACATTTCTTATGTAAAGACTTCATTGGTGGCGAGTACGTTTCAAGTTTAGGGAAGTTTACAATTCATCTTGACATTTCTACCGATCTGTGTGCCAGTCATAAGTTCCATATGTGCATTTTCAATAAGCTAGGCTTATTGGCACGCTATCTGCTCAAATTGTGGTCTTCCCAAATAGAGGCCTAATCTTATGATTTGAAAGAATCCACAGCTACAGTGCCTTCAAAGTATTCATACACCTTGACTTATTCCACATTTAGTTGTATTACAGCCTGAATGAAAAATGTATTAAATATTTCTCACCCATCTCCACCAATACTGCATAATGACCAAGGGAAAACCATGTTTTTAGACATTTGCAAATTTATATAAAAAATTAAATGCTGAAATATTTCATTTGCATAAGCACCTTTGGTAGCGATTACAGCTGTGAATCTTTCTGGGTATGTCTGTAAGCGCTTTATACATCTAGATTCTGCAACATTTGTACATTTATATTCAAAATTCTTCATGTCCTGTCAAATTGGTGGTTGACCATTAAACCAAAACTGTAGCTTGGCCACTCAGGAGCATTCTCTGTCTTCTTGATAACCAACTCCAGTGTAGATTTGGCCTTGTGTTCTAGGTTATTGTCCTGCTAAAAGGTGAATTTGTCTCCCAGTGTCTGGTAGAAAGCAGACTGAACCAGGTTTTCATATAGGATTTTGCCTATGCTTAGCTCCATTCAGTTTATTTCTTTTATTCAGAAAAATTCCCTGGTCATGCTGTGGGTGTTTTTATTTTTTATTTTATTTTTTGGAGCAGGGACTGGGAGACTGCGTCATTCATCTTTCCCTCAATCCTGACTAAAGTACAGATCCTTAATGAGAACCTGCTCCAGAACGCTCAGGACCTCAGACTGGGGCAAAAGTTCACCTTCAAACAGGACAACGACCCTAAGCATACAGCCAAGACAACGCAGGAGTGTCTCCTGAATGTCGTTGAGTGGCCCAGCCAGAGTTTTTTTTATTTTTAATACATTTGCTAACATTTCTAAAAACCTGTTATTAATTTGTCATTATGGGGTTTTGTGTGTAGAATGAGGGGGACAACGACAATTTAATCCATTTTAGAACAAGGTTCTAATGTAACAACATTTGGTATTTCCGAATGCACTGTAGAGGATAGTTCATGTACACGACCTGTCAAGTTTTAAAACACCTACTCATTCAGGGGTTTTTATTTTGACTACTTTCTACATTGTAGAATAATACTGAACTATGAAATAACACACATGTAGTAACCAAATTAGTGTTAAAAATATCAAAATATATGACATTCTTAAAATAGCCACCCTTTGCCTTGACTGCTTTGCACACTCTTGGCATTCTCTGAACCAGCTTCATGAGGTAGTCACCTGGAATGGATTTCAATTAAAAGTTAATTTGTGGAATTTAGTTCCTCAATGTGTTTGAGCTTATCAGTTGTGTTGTGACAAGGTAGTGGTGGTATGCAGAAGATGGCCCTATTTGGTAAAAGACCAGGTCCATATTATGGCAAGGACAGATCAAATAAAAGAAACGACAGTCCATCATTACTTTAAGACATGAACGTCAGTCAATACAGAACATTTCAAGAACTTTGAAAGATTCTTCAAGTGTAGTCGCAAAAACCATCAAGCGCTATGATGAAACTGACTCATGAGGACTGCCACAGGAAAGGAAGATCCAGAGTTACCTCTGCTGAGAGGATACGTTCATTTGAATTACCAGCCTCAGAAGTTGCAGCCCAAATAAATTCTTCAGAGTTCAAGCAAAACACACATCTCAACATCAACTTTTCAGAGGAGACTGCGAATCAGGCCTTCATGGTCAAAGTGCTGCAAAGAAACCACTAAGAAGAAGAAACTTGTTTGGGCCAAGAAACAGGAGCAATGGACATAAGACGGGTGGAAATTTGTCCTTTGGTCTGGATTCCAAATGGGAGATTTTTGGTTCCAACCGCCATGTCTTTGTGAGACGCGGTGTGGGTGAACGGATGATCTCAATGTGTATTTCCCACCGTATAGCATGGCGGAAGAGGTGTTATTGTGTGAGGGTGCTTTGCTGGTGACACTGTCTGATTTTATTTAGAATTCACACTTAACCATTATGGCTACCACAGCATTCTGCAGCGATACTCCATCTGGTTTGGGCTTAGTGGGACTATCATTTTGTTTTTCAACAGGACAATGACCCAACACAGGATTTGTAAGGGCTATTTTACCAAGAATGAGTGATGGAGTGCTGCATCAGATGACCTGGCCTCCACAATCCCCAGACCTCAACCAAATTGAGATGGTTTGGGATGAGTCAGACTGTAGAGACAAGGAAAAGCAGCCAACAAGTGCTCAGCATATGTGGGAACTCCTTCAAGACTGTTGGAAAAGCATTCCAGGTGAAGCTGGTTGAGAGAATGACAAGTGTGTAAAGCTGTCGTTGGCTATTTGAAGAATCTCAAATATAACATGTTTTGATTTGTTTAACACTTTATTGGTTACTACACGATTCCATACGTGTTATTTTACGGTTTTTGTCTCCACTATTATTCTACAATGTAGAAAATAGTAAAATAAAGAAAAACCCATGAATGAGTAGGTGTTCTAGAACTTTTGACCAGTAGGAGGTTTGCGGAAGTAAGATTTATCTGGCCATCAATGGTCGAAGAGCACTCTCAACTTATTTGGATTTATTAGTAATCAAGTTAGAAAAATGAGCCTGTTTGGCGTTTTCTAATTGATCTGAGCAGCATAATGGATCTGCAATATTGACTTTCTCCACTTCCTCCCTGCCTGTCTTTTTTAAATGGATTTATTTCCTCATTCGAAAGAGCTGTTTTAAATGTTTGTTTTTTTTCAACATTAGTGGAGCTGTAGTGTTAATGGTTGCTCTTAATTTGCCATTAAAGTTATCAACTAAATCATCACAAGAGGAAGGCAATGGATTATGCACCCAATGCATTTACAATACAGTACATTTACTGGACCCATTTAGTCCAGTTGTCTGTCACCACATTTCCCTAATGGAAACCCTGCTCTGCCAGTATATTCCAAGAAATCATGTGATTTCAGAGCTTTAGCCTGTCAGTGTAGTGCAGTGGCCTGGCTCACTTTCACTCTGACTTTCATCCTCGACTTGTCTCATACAGCTGGTTAGCCTGCATAAGTCAGGCATTGTATCTTCTACACACTGGTTTACAGAAGTAGATTTCAAGATTGTTATGCAATGCACTGGGTTAGTGAAGAATACAAATAAATCTATGGGACTGATAGTAATTGCTTCATGTACCAAATTAGGAGAGATTCTGCCGTAGTCTCAGGGCACAGTTTGAGAGCAAATGTTGTGATTAATTTCTCATGTCTCTCTTACTGATGTCACTTGTAAGGTATCATAGCTTTCATCTGGTCAGTCTACGTCTGTTTTGTGCACTCGGTTGTCACGAACCGGCTCGAAGTTCGTATCAAAAAGGGAGACAACGTGGAGATAAGGAATAGCAAAATATATTTATTAACTGAAGTAAACTACATACAATTAACAATGGTGTGTGTCTGTGTAGTCATCAGTAGTGTGTGTTTGCGTGCATAAATGTGTTGAAAGGTGCCAAAACAACCAAAATGGCCACAACCAAACTCTATCAGTGTCTGCATGGAGAGTCTCCTCAAGGAATGGGGAAGAGGCGTATTTTTCCCGTGCGTCCCATTTGGCTGACCACCATCCCTGCTCCGCCCACTGGCAGACAGAGTGGGAGGGTCTTCACACTGTGTATGCTGAGATTAGAGGTGTTTTAAACTCTCCATTGATAGAGTTTAAAACGGACATAGACCGACCAGGTGCAAGCTATGATCCCTTATTGATGTCACTTGTTAAATCCACTTCAATCGGTGTAGATGAAGGGGAGGAGACTGGTTAAACAAGGATTTTTAAGGCTTGAGATGTGGATTGTGTATGCGTGCCATTCAGGGGGTGAATGGGCAAGACAAAAGATTTGAACAGGGTAGGGTAGTAACTGCCAGGCACACCGTGTGTATCAACAATGGCCCACCACCCATAGAACATCTAGCCAACATGATACAACTGTGGGAAGCATTGGAGTCAACATGGGCCAGAATCCCTGTGGAACGCTTTCAACACCTTGTCCATACCCTGACAAAGTGAGGCTGTTCTGAGGGCGAAAGGGGATGCAACTCAATATTAGGAAGGTGGATATTCTTAATGTTTTGTACACTATGTACATACAGACACACGTTATGAATAAATACATATAGGATATGATATTATGCTTCATGTATCAGATGAATACTGAACAAATTATTCACTTCATGATACTGTTGAACACGCACTGTGCAGATATCCCCTTGGTGTGAAACTCTTGCTCATTTAAACACCTCTCCTCCAGATGAGTTTGACGCCTACATCATTATGTCCTTTGTCAACGCCACCCTGGTTCTGTCTATTGGAGAGACTGTAGAGGAAGTGACAGACTCTGGTTTCCTGGGGACCACCCTCTCCTGCTTTCTGCTTGGGGAGGATGCTTTGGTGCAGGTCAGTATAACACCCACCCTACACACACCTATGAAGGGTCCTGAACATGCTCCTTATGTTCTGGAGGGAATACAATGCTGATGGTGGAAGTGGTATAAAGCTGAAGGGAGATGTAATATTGCTGTTGAAGTGATGAGTCTTCATGTCTCTTCTCTGACAGAATGATGGAGAGAGCTTAAACACATCGGATCTCAGCATTATACACAGACATGGACACCCTGGCCAGGCCCCTTCCCCAGCCCTGTGTAAACTATGAATTCTCTTGTACAGGTGTATCCTGATAGTATTCGCCACATCCGTGCTGATAAGCGTGTGAATGAGTGGAAGACTCCAGGGAAGAAGACCATTATTCGCTGTGCAGTCAACCAGAGGCAGGTGGTCATTGCTCTGACTGGAGGAGAGCTGGTTTACTTTGAGATGGACACGGTGAGTAGTGAAACTTCTTCCCCTGGGTGTTTTATTTAGTCACCCAGGTACTGTCTTTTAGTTTGACCCTGTTTTTATCATCTTTTTCAGGATATCCAGAAGAATCTCCTGCTCAGTGAAAAGTTCATATTTCATCGGACTGTGGGTGTTTGATAACCTTTCTCCTCTCACTCTCTCCTCCTCCCCAGTCTGGCCAGCTGAATGAGTACACAGAAAGAAATGAGATGTCCGCTCATGTGGTGTGTATGAGCTTGGCCGGCGTCCCGCCTGGCGAGCAGCCCTCCCGTTTCCTGGCTGCGGGGCTGGTCGACAACACAGTCCACGTCATCTCTTTGGATTCCTCGGTATGACTCTTCTCAGGCTACAGTATTTCTTTCCCTCTCTCTTTAAAAGCCAAACTCATCCAGAGCTCAGTTGCTCTGCTGCGTTTTCCAATCAATTACAATTTAAGTCGAGTGTTGTGGGGGGAGTCCAAAAGATTTATTGTTGATTTTGCCCACTTTAGTAGGTGTTTGTACCATCTCTCTAAACTGTATGTAGCCCTAACCCTGCTGTGTTTGTCTGGTGCAGAACTGTCTTCAGCCCCTCAGTATGCAGGCCCTGCCAGCCCAGCCTGAGTGTCTGTGTATAGTGGAGATGGGAGGAGTGGAGAAGGAAGATGAGCTAGAAGCGAAGGGCACTGTTGGTTTCCTCTTCGCTCCATCTCAACATCGGACTGCAGGTAAGCTATCTGTGATGTCTTGAGGCAGGGTTTGAAGAGAGGGATGTTATGCTGTATCTCTTGATGTGATGAGTTTCTCTTGTCTCTTCACTGACTAAATAATAATGGAGAATGTTAAAAAGCCTCTGTCAGCATACATACATACATACAAACATACACTGTGTGACTGCCTGTTTACTTCTGGCACTGTATTACTTGATAGTCTGTGCCCTATTAGAACACATTCTAGAGGTAACATGTCTTTCCTAAGGACAGTGTGTTGCTCAGGACTGTGTTGGACCCAGTGACTGGAGACTTGTCTGATACTCGATACCTGGGGTCGCGACCTGTGACGCTCTTCCGGGTCAGGATGCAGGGACAGGAAGCTGGAAGTGGAATGTGATTTTCAGGGGCCGGGAGCTGAAACATAACATTTGTATTAATATGCTTTCTGATAGGGGTGTAACAGTTCACCAAACCCATGGTTCGCATTCATGTGATTTTGAACTTGCTGAGCAACACCGATTGGCTAATTGGCAACAAGCTGTCAACCATAAACTAAAGGTACAGCTATCACGCTTGTAAATAAATTATAGTTAAAAAAACACAGCAATAGATAGCTTTTTATAAAATAATGTTTTGTTGCATTTAACTGTCGAATGCTGATATCAAGGCCATTTCCTTAGTAGATGTCGGAGGTCACGACGTGGGAGAAGTAAGTTCTCAGGATGATGAGTTTCCCACCAGTAATTACCAGTTTGGTAGCCATTCAAGTTGATTCTTTCCAGTTGTGTGTGTGTGTTTAACCCACTATGACACTGCCTCCTTCAGTGGCAGATGCGCACTTGTGACTCATAAAGGAGCCATATCTGTAGCATAGTACGTCTCCCCCTCCGGGCTAATGTGATGGGCTGTCACTGTTAAGGAAGCCCATTTGGCCATTTTCATTGAACTCTTTGGTTTGCTTATATAGGACGGCTACTAGCTGTTTGCTGAAATGGGTGCACGAGGGAAGTTCGTAATGTGGCTCGAGCACATTCACGAGATGCTGAAATCCCCTCTTCTCAAACACAGAGAATAGGCAGATATCCACGGTTATAAACCAAAGACTATAAATATAGCCTACCTATCGCTCTTGTTTCTTTGGCCCAGGTAGAATCAGCTGCTTGAATGCAGAGGGGAGACTGTGTTGTTTCCTTGCTCTGGAAGACTGGGTCGATGTAAATGTGCCAACATATTTGAGGTGTTGGCAGCTGCATAGGCTATTCTTGAGTGTGGAGACACGTAACATTTTATCCACAACTCTGTCCATCGCCGTTGTAATCTACTAGGAAGTCAAACTGTTCCCAAACTGGAGATTTAAACGATGATGGAGGATCCTCCTGGTTTATCCACCCCACCACTGCGCCTCACAAAAGGACAGTTTGAAATGTGCCAGTTAGGATTAGAATTTTGATTACAATTGGCACATAGGCTCTAGCCAGCTATGCCTCAACAGGCACAGCCTACAATGCAGTGTTTATTTATGTATTAATTCAGGTTCACAGTGCGGACCACACCGAGATTCCCATACCGTTAGGCACGAATACGTGTACAGTTACATCCTTACTCTCCGACCATTGATCCCCCTCTATCTCCTCTGTGTTGGCCATGTCCAGCCGCTCCTGGCTGAGTTACTCTTACCAGTCCCGCTTCCAGTCGATGCCCCTGTCCTATGAGACTCTGGAGTACACCTCAGGTTTCGCCTCTGAACAGTCTCCTGAGGGCATTGTGGCCATCTCCACCAACACCCTGAGGTAGACAGACGCACCCTTGCACTCATACTCACTAAAAACCTCAATTCCATTTGTATTCATCCATAATGAGAATGTCTTCATTGGCAAGATTTGAAGACAGGGAAGTTATGCTGTTGAAATGAGTCTTCATGTCCCTTCTGACAAACCAATGGAGAGAGCGTAAACATCTCTGATCTCAGCATTTACGGAGGTCACATATCGTTTTGTCATTCCCCCTGAAGCATAGTAATTCTCAATTATAGCACTGATATTTGACTTATGCAGGATATGTCCCATTACTTTTTCTCAAGTTATTCATGTTCCCGTTAATGCCATTAATATCTTGTGATACTGCCTTTGTCTCCCTCTTAGGATTCTGGCCTTGGAGAAGCTGGGTGCTGTTTTCAACCAGGTGGCCTTCCCCCTGCAGTCCACACCGCCAAGTTTGTCATCCACCCAGAGACCAACAACTTGATCCTCATAGAGACGGATCACAATGCCTACACAGAGGCCACCAAGTCCCAGCGTAAGCAGCAAATGGCAGAGGTATGGTTCTGACCAACAGGGTTTTATGGACTGAGAGGGTGGGAACAGGGTGACTTTGACTGAGGCTACATGTTGTGCACCCAGGCTTTGTAGCTTGTGTAGGCTGATATTATGGAAGTGGTGTTATAAGATACGTAGGGCTGGCACAATTTACTGTGGAACCGACAGTTATGGATGAAGACGGTAAAATAACCATTTTTGTGTGTTTGAGTCCTGTTTCTGCTGTAACATGGACTACAGTAACGTGATGAAACTTTGTTGCGCCTTACTGAAACAAGCAAGGTCTTGTAGCAAACAAGTATTTGGTTGCCTAGACCACGCCCCCATACCTGCAGCATATGCAGTCAAGAGCAGAGTAGAGGAGAAAATGTGTGCCTTTAAACAATATACAGTACCTGTCAAACGTTTGGACACATCTCCTCTTTCAAGGGTTTTTCTCTGATGTTTTTACTATTATTCTACAATGTAGATAATAGTAAAAATAGAGCACCATCACACCACCTTCATGCGTCACGGTGGGAACCACACATGCGGAGATCATCCGTTCAGCTACTCTGCATCTCACAAAAACATGGCGGTTGGAACCAAAAATCTCCCATTTGGATTTCCACCAGTCTTATGTTCATTCCTTGTGTTTCTTGGCCTAAGCAAGTATCTTCTTATTATTGGTGTCCTCTAGTAGTGGTTTCTTTGCAGCAATTCGACCATGAAGGCCTGATTCAACCAGTCTCCTCTGAAGTCTGTTTTGCTTGAACTCTGAAGCACCTATTTTGGCTGCAATTTCTGAGGCTCCAATGAACTTATCCTCTGCAGCAGAGGTAACTCTGGGTCTTCCTTTCCTGTGGCGGTCCTTATTGAGCATATAGCTCGCCACCATTGGACTCTGGCGCAGTGGAAATGCGTTCTCTGAGTGATGAATCACACTTCAACATTTGGGAGTTTGATGGACGAATCTGGGTTTGGTGGATGCCAGGAGAATGCTACCTGCCCGAATGCATAGTGCCAACTGTAAAGTTTGGTGGAGGAGGAATAATGGTCTGGAGCTGTTTTTTCATGGTTCGGGCAAGGCCCCTTACTTCCAGTGAAGGGAAATCTTTACGCTACAGCATACAATGACATTCTATACGATCCTGTGCTTCCAACTTTGTGGCAACAGTTTGGAAGGCCCGACCTTACTAATGCCCCTGTGGCTGATTGGAAGCAAATCCCCATAGCAATGTTCCAACATCTAGTGGAAAGCCTTCCCAGATGAGTGGAGGCTGTTATAGCAGCAAAGGGGGGACCAACACCATATTAATGCCCATGATTTTGGAATGAGATGTTCGACAAGCAGGTGTCCATATCCTTTTGGCTATGTAGTGGATCTTGAACATTTATAACAGGGACTGATACGTATTGGTGGGTTGTTACATCCCTGTAAATGAATGCTGTTTTGATTGTCAGACTCCAGGTGAGGACGTTTCTCTGGCCATCGCTCTGTTCCAGGGCCTGGTGGGCGTTGGCAAACTGCTGCGCATCTACGACCTGGACAAGAAGAAGCTGCTGCACATGTGTGAGAACAAGGTGAGACGGGGAGACTCTCTTTTTCACACACACACACACACACACACACACACACACACACACACACACACACACACACACACACCACACACACCACACACACCACACACACCACACACACCACACACACACACCTCAGTCCTGAGTTCTTCACCTCCAGTGTTGGCCTAGTTAAAAGTTAGATGCAAAAAAAGGGGTCTCTGTGTGTATATAAAGGGGGAGGGAGAGAGGGACTCTACTGTTTTGATTTTATCCCTGGTATGTTTTTGGTTTCTCACTCATTTACCAATAGATCCTGAAGTATGCTGTTCTTACATGTTACAATGTTGACA
This sequence comes from Oncorhynchus masou masou, assembly GCF_036934945.1. Taxonomy (NCBI): domain Eukaryota; kingdom Metazoa; phylum Chordata; class Actinopteri; order Salmoniformes; family Salmonidae; genus Oncorhynchus; species Oncorhynchus masou. The sequence goes on from NC_088242.1 coordinate 75,636,497, forward strand.
CAGGAAGTGTCTGCTGGAAGACAAACCTAAATACTAACTTTAGGTTAAGGTTTCATAGTAGTCAAGGTAACCACTTGAATTATTAGTGATTGGGAGGATGATTGCTTTGTAAGTATCTTCTTTCAAAAGCAAGGATAAAAGGCCACCGCATCATGCATTTTACCACGGTCAACCTCTTAGGTTCCACACCTTTCAAATAAAATCCCTATGGATTTTAGGTCAGTTGATGATCGATATTTAGTTGTTTAATGAAGTCATCTGTCTCATTTCCAGCATGTCCCCAACCTGGTGACTGGCATCCACACCATCTGTCAGCGGGTCATAGTGACTGACGTACAGGAGAGTCTGTTCTGGGTGCGCTACAAGCGTAGCGAGAACCGGATGATCATCCTCGCTGGGTCACCACCGCCTGCCTGCTGGACTACGACACCATGGCTTCAGCTGACAAGTTTGGCAACCTCAGCATTGTATGTGGTCGCTCTTTATTGTTCTTTTCTGACAATGATGTTGGGTGTTATACTGTTGTCTATCTTTTCTGTAGACACCTCACATTAACAGGGTAGCCTAGTGGTTAGATCGTTGGACTAGTAACCGGAAGGTTGCAAGTTCAAATCCCCGAGCTGACAAGGTACAAATCTGTTGTTCTGCCCCTAAACAGGCAGTTAACCCACTGTTCCTAGGCCGTCATTGAAAATAAGAATTTGTTCTTAACTGACTTGCCTAGTAAAATAAAAGTAAAAAATCAATAAAAAAATAATAAAAAAACAGTTTGATCCAAATATATTGAAGGCTTTTATTGCTGGAGATGTTAGTACTTACACTTTGTACCTTCTTAGGTGTGTTTGCCCCCCAACTCCAGTGATGAGGACCCAACTGGGAGCAAGGCATTGTGGAATAGGGGTCTGCTGAACGGAGCCTCTCAGAAGGTATAGTCTTTCTGCTCCCCTGTCACAGCATCAGCTCTGTAAAGACAGGAGCTCAGGGGAACTCTGCTTCTGTCTAAGGACTCTGTCTGTTTTTCTCTCTGGATCAGAGTTTGTCTTGGTGGTGTTGGGTTTGCTTCATCCCAGACCCGGCCTATAACAGACCTGCTGTCCAGGCCAAATCGCTGTTTAACATGCTGTTTTCCATTTGGCTGTTTATTGGAAGCAACTGTTTTTAGGAGCAACTTTTTCTTTAGGTAGTCAGTGGGAAATTCCCTCCACTTTGACTTATTGTGGGCAAGTGGTAAAAAGGGTGCATGTAAGCGGTGTTTTCTGGGTGGGGAGTGTGAAGTGAGTTGGAATGTTTATGTAATGGCAATGTCTGTCTGACCCTGTACCATGTCTCTTGTTCTGTGTCAGGCTGAAGTGATCATGAACTACCACATCGGGGAGACTGTGCTGTCACTGCAGAAGACCACACGGATACCCGGCAGCTTAGTCTGGTCTACACAAGTCTGTCGGCGTCCTGGTGCCCTTCACTTCCCACGAGGTACCACACACACACACACACATTCATTAAAGACCTAGAGTACACCATCTGTATTGAGAACTGTCTTCATTGGCAGGACTTGAAAACAGGGGAGTTGTGTTCACAGAATAAGGAATTGGAATACTAGAATGTACATGAACCTTCTTATGATGGGATCTAGGTCAGGGAGTTGGTCAACTATGGTTTGTGAGTGTTGTGATAAGATATTGTCTAAAATAATTAATTTGTTGAATTTATCTCTCTAGCCAGACAGTTTGAGGAATGTTTCCATACATTTTTCTAATTAACTGCCAACACATTCCAGTCAAACAATAAATGTAATGCACAGCCGTACACTGGCTGAAATCAGTTGATGATAAGACAAGTTGTAATGCAACAAGTACTGATATTGTACCATATAATGGTACCCACAGCTTTCCAAGAAAACAACACTTTTGACATTTGTAGTTTGTTTACATATTTTAGAGGCTATTTGTATACATTTGTATAAAACCTTTATAAACTGTATTTATAATTATGACAATATTTTAGATTGACTTTCCAAGTCAGTACATTTGGCAAGATCATTAGACATGCTGTGAATTAAGTCTGTTGAACATGATAGCAGAAATAAATCAGAAGCCTTGTTCGTTGGACATCCAGACAGTCTGCCTACTGTATCTGATCTTCTTCCTCTGTCCTGTCTATCTGTGTCTGCAGAATGTGATGAACTGCTCACACAGATCTCAGTCTAACTCCATGGACCCCCACAAGCAGAAGAGTTGCAGAAGAGCTGGACCGTACACCACCTGAGGTCTCAAAGAAACTGGAGGACATCCTCACACGCTATGCCTTCTAGAACCCTTGTGTTCTGTACCTGCACAAATACACATACAAACTGTCAACTGACATGTTGAGACTGACACTTGTTCCGCTGTGTTAACATGAAGAGGTGGGAGCTGAACACATTTTTCAAAGTCTTCATCTGTAGGTGCTTTGATTTGTCCTCTAGGCCCTGATTTGTTTGTTAGGCCTGTAAATACTATAATTAATAATAATATCTATGGTGGATATTTACCCTGTGGTTTTCACTCATAGGATGACATTTAAACCTAGCTGGATTCTTTTGAATTTATCATGTGTATATATCATCAGTGCTATAGACGCATACAGGAGCATTTTTGGGGTTTTAATGCGTGTGACGCATGGTCTAGTAAACACTTTGATATAATTAGGTCAAATGTTTTTGCATTGTGTGTTTGTTGAAACAATCCATTTTGAGTCTTTGCTGTAATTGAGTGCCACAAATGAAAAGGACTTTTTCTTTTTGATGTCAATTTTAATCCTAAAAAGATTTTGGATTCTCAAACGGCTCTTTTTTTATCGGCTTAAAGGGTATATTCCTTGCTGGACAAATTGTCCACATCTATTGTAAGAGATTAGAGGATTGTGTACAATAGCAAGTAATACAGCTGGATGGTGAACCTTTTTCTATGTTTCCATTAGCTATGTTTCCATTAGCTATGTTTCCATTAGCTATGTTCCCCGTTAATCTTTCACTGATAATGGGCCTCTGTACGCCTATGTAGATACTCCATTAAAAATCAGCTGTTTCCAGCTACAATAGTCATTTACAACATTAACAATGTCTACACTGTGTTTCTTATCAATTTGATGTTACTTTAATGGACAAATGGTGCTTTTCTTTCAAAAACAAGGACATTTCTAAGTGACCCCAAACTTTTGAATGGTTGCGTGTGTAACTGACCCCAAAGTTTTGAACAGTAGTGTAAATACTGTAGGCAGCAGCCTCTAATGCAGGGGTTGGCAAACTTTTTGGTTCGAGGGCCACATCGGGATTTTGAAATTCAAGAGGGCCCAATTTCTTTGGAGGGCAAATAGTTCAAATCAATTTGCAGGGATGATACATTGGTGTGGCTGGCTTCCGAGTTAAGCGGGCATTGTGTTAAGAAGCAGTGTGGCTTGGCTGGGTCGTGTTTCGGAGGACACACTGTTCTCGAGCGTCACCTCTGCCGAGTCCGTACGGGAGTTGCAGCGATGGGACAAGACTAACTTTTAAAAAATGTCTCGCGGGCTGGAGTGGAGTGCTGGGTGGGCTGGATATGGCCGTACTTTGCCCCCCCTTGCTCTATTGTGCTAGTGATGGCTATTTTAACAGTCTGATGGCCTTGATATAGAAGCTGTTTTTCAGTCTCTCAGTCCCAGCTTTGATGCATATGTACTGACTTGGCATTGTGGATGATAGAGGGATGAACAGGCAGTGGCTCAGGGTGGTTGTCCTTGATCTTTTTGGCCTTCCTGTGACATTGGATGCTGTAGGTGTCCTGGAGGGCTGGTCGTTTGTCTCCAGTGATGCGTCTGGCAGACCGCACCACCCTCTGGAGAGTCTTGTGGTTGAGGGCGGTGCAGTTGTCGTACCAGGCGGTGATACAGCCCGACAGGATGCTCTCATTTGTGCATTTGTAAAACTTTATAGGGTTTTAGGTGCAAAATTTCTTCCGCCTCCTGAGGTTGAAGAGGCGCTGTCTTCACCACACTGTCTGTGTGGGTGAACCATTTCAGTTTGTCAGGGATGTGTACGCTGAGGAACTTGCAGCTTTACACCTCCACTGCAGTCCCGTCAATGTGGATAGGGTGTACTCCCTTTGTTTTCTGAAGTCCACGATCATCTCTTTTTGTTGACGTTGAGTGAGGTTATTCTTGGCACCACACTCCGAGCCCTCACCTCCTCCCTGTAGACTGTCTGGTCATTGTTGGTAGTCAAGCCTACTACTGTCTGCAAACTCGATGATTGAGTTTAGACGTGCGTGGCCACGCAGTCATTGGTGAACAGGTAGTACAGAAGGGGGCTGAACACGAGCCCCAGTATTGAGGATTGGCGAAGGGGAGGTGTTGTTTTCTACCTTTGCCACCTAGGGGTGGCCCGTCAGGAAGTCCAGGACCCAGTTCTCAAGCTTCAAGCTTAATGATGAGCATGGAGGGTACTATGGTGTTGAATGCTGAGCTATAGTCAATGAGCAGCATTCTAACATAGTTATTCCTCTCTTCCAGATGAAACATGGCAGTGTGAAGTGCGACGGCATCGTCTGGATTGTAAGCAAATTGATGGCATCATAAGCAAGTTGAAGTGGGTCTAGGGTGATATGAATCTTCACTGAAAGTTGATACATGTAGACTATTCAAATAATAGGATATGTGCAGCACTTTGCATTAATTTATTGATTCAGTTATTCTTTTCTTGTTCAAACCGCGAGCAAAACCTGTCAAACTCAGACATTTCTCTCAAAGCATAGGGATGTATATTTGCACTGGACTAGTATTATTGGAGGACTTTTCCAATTCCAGACAGAATAACCTGTTTTTTGGCAAACTCCAGTCTCCTGCCAAGTAAAAATGAGTGACATGGCGGATTACAGATGTTTTTTGTGCTTGTTAATCCCCCAATGTCATCCCGTCCAAATACAGCATGTGGGAGGATACATATCTCGACTACCATTGTTGTTATATAAATATTTGTGCATAAAGGCACTGTGCCCAACCATGACATTTTAGCAGGTATGGTGAGATTGCCAGGAACATACAGTGCATTAGGAAAGTATTCAGACCCCATTACTTTTTCCACATTTTTGTTATTTTACCTTTCATTTAACTAGGCAAGTCAGTTAAGAAGAAATTCTTATTTTCAATGACTGGGTTTACTACCTGTTCAGGGGCAGAACGACAGATTTGTACCTTGTCAGCTCGGGGGTTTGAACTTGCAACCTTCCGGTTACATTTACATTTAAGTCATTTAGCAGACGCTCTTATCCAGAGCGACTTACAAATTGGTGAATTCACCTTCTGACATCCAGTGGAACAGCCACTTTACAATAGTGCATCTAAATCATTTAAGGGGGTGAGAAGGATTACTTATCCTATCCTAGGATAAGTAATCCTTCTCCACCCTTAAATGATTTACTAGTCCAACGCTCTAACCACTAGGCTACCCTTTAAAAAAAATAATAATAATTAATCCCTTAACAATCTACACACTATCCCATAGTGACAAAGCAAAAACAGGTTTTTATGCATTTTTGCAAATGTATAAAAAAATCACAATTCTTATCTCAAGTATTCAGAACCTTCACTGAGTACTTTGTTGAGGCCCCTTAGGTGGCGATTACAGCCTTGATTCTTGGGTATGACGCTACAAGATGGACACACTTTTGTATTTGGGAAGTTTCTCCCATTCTTCTCTGCAGATCCTCTCAAGCTCTGTCAGGTTGGATGGGCAGCGTAACTGTACAGCTGTTTTCAGGTCTCTCCAGAGATGTTCAAGTCCGGGCTCTGGCTGGGCCATTCACGGACATTCAGAGACTTGTCCCAAAGCCACTCCTGCGTTGTCCTGGCTGTGTGCTTATGGTTGTTGTCCTGTTGGAAGATGATACTTCGCCCCAGTCTGAGGGCCTGAGCGCTCCGAAGCAGGTTTTCATGAAGGATCTCTGTATTTTGCTCCGTTCGTCTTTTCCTCTGACTAGTCTCCCTGCCGCTAAAAAACATCCCCACAGTATGATTCTGCCACCACCATGCTTCACCGTAGGGATAGTGCCAGGTTTCCTACAGATGTGACACTTGGCATTCAGGCCAAAGAGTTGAATCTTAGTTTCATCAGATCAATCTTATTTCTGATGTTCTGAAAGTCCTTTAGGCGCCATTTGGCAAACTCCAAGCGGGCTGTCTTTGCCTTTTTACTGAGGAGTGGCTTCAGTCTGGCCACTCTACCATAACGGTCAGATTCGTAGAGTGCTGCAGAGATGGTTGTCCTTCTGGAAGGTTCTCCCAACTCCACAGAGGAACTCTGGAGCTCTGTCAGAGTGACCATTGGGTTCTTGGTCACCTCCCTGACCAAGGCCCTTCTCCCCCGATTGCTCAGTTTGGCTGGGCGGTCACCTCTAAGAAGAGTCTTAGTTGTTCCAAACTTCTTCCATATAAGAATGATGGAGCCCACTGTCTTATTGGGGACCTTCAATGCTGCAGAAATGTTTTTGTACCCTTCCCCAGATCTGTGCCATGCCAATATGTACTCTCAGGTTTAGGTTAAAACATCATTTCTGCTGGCCAGGGAAAGACTTCCCAAATATGCACAAATGCATGCATTTTTTTTGCATAAAAAGTTGTACTTGGTAAGCTGTCTCAGACATTTCTTCAGTTCAATAGGTTATGTGTCTTATTTACTTCAATGTGTTCTAAAGTAACTTAATTTTATTCAAACATCCTGATGTTGTAACTGCAAGCAATAATTCAAACATTAGAAGACTAACTACTGAGCACCAGGGTCGTTCCACTTAGACCCTGCCCCTATTTTGAGGGTGTCCATCTTCAGCATCCTTACATTTCCATCACTGGAGAGTCATTGGTCTCCATCTTCTGGGACTTCCCCCCCCTGATGTCAGTTTGTCTGGACTAGCAGATGATGTAAAGAGAATGTCTCTTGGCCCGCTGCCTGAAATCTCAAATGAGGGTGCATCTCAATTGTCTAAAGGGGCTTCCTCTCCTTGATCTTCATTGATCGTGATGTGAAAACATAAAATAAAACTATATTATGTATCTGAGGTGTTTGCTTTCACCAGCATGTTTTCACACAGAGCAAATGATGGGAAGGAGACAAGGGGGTGATGATGCCACTTTAAGCTACCCACTCCTACTAGTGTGATGACATTTATTAAATTCTAATTATGCCTAGACTTTGATCTTACAGCTAACTAACTGATTATAATAATGAATGGACTTGGGTCAGAGGGCAAATTAATTTCAGCCAATACCTGAATATTCCTTAAACTGGAACATTCAGCTGTTGAAATGTTACTAAAAACCAACTAACCACTCCTGAAGCCATTGAGGTACTGTATTATTTGCCAGATCTGGTCATTCCTGCCCACCTCACTACCGTGGGATGAAGGCCAAAGAATCCATAATGATCCACATGTGCGTTTGAGGTGGGATAATTTGGTACCCTAACTGTACCATTTATTTCAAATCAAATTTATTTATATAGCCCTTCGTACATCAGCTGATATCTCAAAGTGCTGTACAGAAACCCAGCCTAAAACCCCAAACAGCAAGCAATGCAGGTGTAGAAGCACAGTGGTTAGGAAAAACTCCCTAGAAAGGCCAAAACCTAGGAAGAAACCTAGAGAGGAACCAGGCTATGTGGGGTGGCCAGTCCTCTTCTGGCTGTGCCGGGTAGAGATTATAACAGAACATGTCCAAGATGTTCAAATGTTCATAAATGACCAGCATGGTCGAATAATAATAAGGCAGAACAGTTGAAACTGGAGCAGCAGCACGGCCAGGTGGACTGGGGACAGCAAGGAGTCCTCATGTCAGGTAGTCCTGGGGCATGGTCCTAGGGCTCAGGTCCTCCGAGAGAGAGAAGGAGAGAATTAGAGAGAGCATATGTGGGGTGGCCAGTCCTCTTCCGGGCTGTGCCGGGTGGAGATTATAACAGAACATGGCCAAGATGTTCAAATGTTCATAAATGACCAGCATGGTCGAATAATAATAAGGCAGAACAGTTGAAACTGGAGCAGCAGCACGGCCAGGTGGACTGGGGACAGCAAGGAGTCATGTCAGGTAGTCCTGGGGCATGGTCCTAGGGCTCAGGTCCTCCGAGAGAGAGGAGAGAATTAGAGAACGCACACTTAGATTCACACAGGACACCGAATTGGACAGGAGAAGTACTCCAGATATAACAAACTGACCCCAGCCCCCCGACACATAAACTACTGCAGCATAAATACTGGAGGCTGAGACAGGAGGGGTCAGGAGACACTGTGGCCCCATCAGAGGACACCCCCGGACAGGGCCAAACAGGAAGGATATAACCCATTTCTGTATAGTCGTCTGTTAGTGGGGCAAATTACATCGTTTTTAATGTTACTCCTTAATCACTGGTAAAATAGTTTTTAGTGTACTTTTGACAGAGCTGAGATTTACTTCGAAGTGCAAAGTGTAGTAACACAGATAACATCAGTTATTGATAAAGACATGGTGGCATAGCAGGAAGATTGGAATGCTGTGAACCAAGAGGTAGTGAGATCGAATCCCAGTTGAAGACATGTTGAATACAAATTACTGTATAAATGAACATGCACAATGTAATCATGTACAGTCGTGGCCAAAAGTTTTCAAAATGAAACAAATATACATTTTCAAAGTCTGCTGCCTCAGTTTGTATGATGGCAATTTGCATATACTCCAGAATGTTATGAAGAGTGATCAGATGAATTGCAATTAATTGCCAAGTCCCTCTTTGCCATGCAAATGAACTAAATCCCCCCCAAAAACATTTCCACTGCATTTCAGCCCCGACACAAAAGAACCAGCTGACATCCTGTCAGTGATTCTCTCATTAACACAGGTGTGAGTGTTGACGAGGACAAGGCTGGAGATCACTCTGTCATGCTGATTGAGTTCGAATATCAGATTGGAAGCTTAAAAAGGAGGGTGGTGCTTGGAATCATTGTTCTTCCTCTGTCAACCATGGTTACCTGCAAGGACAAAACATGCTGTCATCATTGCTTTGCACAAAAAGGGCTTCACATGCAAGGATATTGCTGCCAGTAAGATTGCACCTAAATCAACCATTTATCAGATAATCAAGAACTTCAAGGAGAGCGGTTCAATTGTTCTGAAGGCTTCAGGGCGCCCAAGAACGTCCAGCAAGTGCCAGGACCGTCTCCTAAAGTTGATTCAGCTGCGGGATCGGGGCACCACCAGTACAGAGTTTTCTCAGGAATGGCAGCAGGCAGGTGAGGCGAAGACTTTTGGAGGATGGCCTGGTGTCAAAGAAGGGCAGCAAAGAAGCCACTTCTCTCCAGGAAAAACATCAGGGACAGACTGATATTCTGCAAAAGGTACAGGGATTGGACTGCTGAGGGCTGGGGTAAAGTCATTTTCTCTGATGAATCCCCTTTCTGATTGTTTGGGGCATTCGGAAAAAAGCTTGTCCGGAGAAGAATGGTGAGCGCTACCATCAATCCTGTGTCATGCCAACAGTAAAGCATTCTGAGACCATTCATGTGTGGGGTTGCTTCTCAGCCAAGGGAGTGGGCTCACTCACAATTTTTCCTAAGAACACAGCCATGAATAAAGAATGGTACCAACACATCCTCAGAGAGCAACTTCTCCCAACCATCCAGGAACAGTTTTATGACAAGCAATTCCTTTTCCAGCATGATAGAGCACCTTGCCATAAGGCAAAAGTGATAACTAAGTGGTTCGGGGAATAAGACATCGTTATTTTGGGTCCATGGCCAGGAAACTCCCCAGACTTTAATCCCATTGAGAACTTGTGGTCAATCCTCAAGAAGTGGGTGGACAAACTAAAACCCACAATTCTGACAAACTCCAAGCATTGATTATGCAAGAATGGGCTGCCATCAGTCAGGATGTGGCCCAGAAGTTAATTGACAGCATGCCAGGGCAGATTGCAGAGGTCTTGAAAAAGAAGGGTCAACACTGCAAATATTGACTCTTTGCATCAACTTCATGTAATTGTCAATAAAAGCCTTTGGCACTTATGAAATGCTTGTAATTATACTACAGTATTCCATAGTAACATCTGACATAAATATCTAAAGACACTGAGGCAGCAAACTTAGTGAAAATGAATATATACACTGTTTAAAAAAATAAAGGGAACACTAAAATAATACATCCTAGATCTGAATGAATGAATGATTCTTAATTAAGTACTTTTTTCTTTACGTAGTTAAATGTGCTGACAACAAAATCACACAAAAATTATCAATGGAAATCAAATGTATCAACCCATGGAGGTCTGGATTTGGAGTCGCACTCAAAATTAAAGTGGAAAAATACACTACAAGCTTATCCAACTTTGATGTAATGTCCTTAGAACAAGTCAAAAAGAGGCTCAGTAGTGTGTGTGGCTTCCACGTGCATTTATGACCTCCCTACAACACCTGGACATGCTCCTGATGAGGTGGCGGATGGTCTCCTGAGGGATCTCCTCCCAGACTTGGACTAAAGCATCCGCCAACTCCTGGACAGTCTGTGGTGCAACGTGGCGTTGGTAGATGGAGCGAGACATGATGTCCCAGATGTGCTCAATTGGATTCAGGTATGGGGAACGGGCGGGCCAGTCCATAGCATCAATGCCTTCCTCTTTCAGGAACTGCTGACACACTCCAGCCACATGAGGTCTAGCATTGTCTTGCATTAGGAGGAACCCAGGGCCAACCGCACCAGCATATGGTCTCAAAAGGGGTCTGAGGATCTCATCTCGGTACCTAATGGCAGTCAGGCTACCTCTGGCGAGCACATGGAGGGCTGTGCAGCCCCCCCAAAGAAATGCCACCCCACACCATGACTGACCCACCGCCAAACCGGTCATGCTGAAGGATGTTGCAGGCAGCAGAACGTTCTCCACGGCGTCTCCAGAATCTGTCACGTCTGTCACGTGCTCAGTGTGAACCTGCTTTCATCTGTGAAGAGCCCAGGGCGCCAGTGGCAAATTTGCCAATCTTGGTGTTCTCTGGCAAATGCCAAATGTCCTGCACGGTGTTGGGCTGTAACCACAACCCCCACCTGTGGATGTCGAGCCCTCATACCACCCTCATGGAGTCTGTTTCTGACCGTTTGAGCAGACACATGCACATTTGTGGCCTGCTGGAGGTCATTTTGCAGGGCTCTGGCAGTGCTCCTCCTGCCTCTCCTTGCGCAAAGGCGGAGGTAGCGGTCCTGCTGCTGGGTTGTTGCCCTCCTACGGCCTCCTCCACGTCTCCTGATGTACTGGCCTGTCTCCTGGTAGCGCCTCCATGCTCTGGACACTACGCTGACAGACACAGCAAACCTTCTTGCCACAGCTCGCATTCATTGATGATCTATCCTGGATGAGCTGCACTACCTGAGCCACTTGTGTGGGTTGTCGACTCCATCTCATGCTACCACTGGAGTGAAAGCACCGCCAGCATTCAAAAGTGACCAAAACATCAGCCAGGAAGCATAGGAACTGAGAAGTGGTCTGTGGTCACCACCTTTTGAGCAGTGTATATATTTCTTTTTTTGGCCACGACTGTACAGTGCATTCAGAAAGTATTAAGACTTTTTCCACATTCTGTTATGTTACAGCCTTATTCTAAAATTGCTCAAATATTTTTTTTTTATCATCAATCTGCACACAATACCCCATAATGACAAAGCAAAAAGAGGTTTTTACATTTTTTTGCAAATGTATTTAAAAAAAAACAACAGATACCTTATTTACATAAGTATTCAGACCCTTTGCTATGAGACTCGAAATTGAGCTCGGGTGCATCCTGTTTCCATTGATCATCCTTGATGTTTCTACAACTTGATTGGAGTCCACCTCTGGTAAAGTAAATTAATTGGATATGATTAGAAAAGGAACACACCTGTCTATATAAGGTCCCACAGTTAACAGTGCATGTCGGAGCATAAACCAAGGCATGAGGTCGAAGGAATTATCCGTAGAGCTCCGAGACAGATTGTATTGAGGCACAGATCTGGGGAAAGGTTCCAAAACGTTTCTGCAGCATTGAAGGTCTTAAAGAACACAGTGGCCTTATCTGGTATGATGAAACCAAAATTGAACTCTTTGGCCTGAATACCAAGCGTCATGTCTGGAGGAAACCTGGCACCATCCCTACGGTGAAGCATGGTGGTGGCAGCATCATGCTTTGGGGTTGTTTCTTAGTGGCAGGGTCTGGGAGACTATTCAGGATCGAGAGAAAGATGAACGGAGTAAAGTACAGTGAGATCCTTGACAAAAACCTGTTCCAACGCACTAAGGACCACAGACAATGACCCTAAGCACACAGCCTAGACAATGCAGGAGTGGCTTTGGGACAAGTCTCTGAATGTCCTTGAGTGGCCCAGCCAGAGCCCGGACTTGAACCCAATTAAACATCTCTGGAGAGACCTGAAAATAGCTGTGCAGTGATGCTACCCATCCAACCTGACAGAGCTTGTGAGGATCTACAGAGAAGAATGGGAGAAACTCTCCAAATACAGGTGTGCCAGGCTTGTAGCGTCATACCCAAGAAGACTCAAGGCTGTAATCGCTGCCAAAGGTGCTTCAACAAAGTACCAAGTAAAGGCTCTGAATACAAATATGTAAATTGACAATTGAAAACATTGTATGTTAAAATCAGTGTGTGTGTGTGTGTGTGTGTGTGTGTGTGTGTGTGTGTGTGTGTGTGTGTGTGTGTGTGTGTGTGTGTGTGTGTGTGTGTGTGTGTGTGTGTGTGTGTGTGTGTGTGTGTGTGTGTGCGTGCGTGCGTGCGTGCGTGCGTGTGTGTGTAACTAATGCTAAAATAGTCATTTATATTTGAATGAACTTTTTGCCTATGTTTTTTTCTAAATTTCTTCATGTTGGAGCTAAGTTTGGCATGCTAGTAGATACCCATAGACTTCCATTCATTGCATCAACGCTAGTTAGCATTGACTCGTCAGACAACCTCTAAATTCCTTCATACTGGACACATAGACATAAAAATTGTATCATCTGACTCTGGGGAAGTAGATGAAGGGCATCATTGCCCAAATGGCAAAGTAAAGTTCAGGTAATACTTTGACTGAAAAGTTGAGTAAACAAACAAAGCTGTAGAACCAGCTACTTAATAATATTTAGTTGAAACAACTTTTTTTTTATGACAGTGTATGCTGGCCACACAGATGACCTAGAGTTGTATTTATAAAGCCATATTACATCAGCAGTTGTCACAAAGTGCTCATACAGAAACCCAGCCTAATAGTCCAAAGAGCAAGCAACGCAGATGTCGAAGCTCTGTGGCTAGTAAAAACTCCCTCGAAAGGTGGGAACCTAGGATGACACCTAGAGAGGAACCAGCCTCTGAAGAGTGGCCAGAGAGAGAGAGAGAGAGAGAGAGAGAGAGAGAGAGAGAGAGAGAGAGAGAGAGAGAGAGAGAGAGAGAGAGAGAGAGAGAGAGAGAGAGAGAGAGAGAGAGAGAGAGAGAGAGAGAGAGAGAGAGAGAGATGCAAGACAGTGATGTGTGAATGTCATGCAATGATGTGATTGTGAATACATCGCATACATGCCTGGACCAGTGACTTTTGAGCACATGGGAAAGTTGTAAGCCTGTATGGACACTAACGTGGAGTCCTGTCCTCGCCTACAATTATTAAACGCAAAGAATGTTTCAGGGGGCAGTCTGGTCAGGGATGAGAGAGCATTATTTCGGAGAGATTGGAAAGTGAAAGTAAAAACCCGTGACATCTGGGCCTGTAGAAGCAAGTTTTTTTAACAGGCTCTGCCCTCATTCGGAGCTGCTGCTGGAGACGAACAGATTCGCAATTATTATTTTTTTCTCATTTTGAAGAGCTGGGGGCCAAAGAGGGCAAGAAAGGGAGGCTTCGGTTATTTTCCTAAATTCGCTTTGGTCTGAGACGGGGTTTTGTTCTGGGTGTTGCCACACTCAGATAATCTGTTGAAGACGACACATCGTGCCAATGTCACTGTCCGGATTAACGCACGCGTTGTTTCCCAGATTTGTAAATCATTTGTGTGGGGCATGTGTGCTTTTGATCGTTGCTGCTGCGGGTTATTCTGAAGATACTGGATTGTTGAAGTGACGGGTTTCGGTTGTTACAGGTGTGATTGTGCAAGTTTGAATATTGAATTCGAATTTGTTACGCTTTGCGCAAATATTGGAACTGCTGCGTTTCATAGGCTGCTGCGCTGCCCACTTTTGTTATACAGTCATACATATTGTTATTAAAAGATAATAAATATGTTGACGATATTATGCTATGCATTTTATTGTTACATACAGTACCATGTGTGTCCAGACATGTGTCATTTTGGCACTGTCCTCCACCTTTCTATAAATTACAGCTATGATGTGTGATTCATTTTCTTGATATCAAATTTGATCATTTTTCATCATTTTGGGGGGGGGGGACTGATCATGGAAATTCACATGTGAATGAATAATCACATCATTCACATTCGGTGTACATAGACCCAAATTTGAATTTGATGACGGTCTCGAGATTGCAAATGAATTATTACTAGATTGTATCACTGATATATTAACCTTACTTAACAACGTTGTATTTATAAGTCTGTAATAACCGTATTATATTGGCGTTACTGCAAGTGAATGTGCGTTATAGAATCATTATTCGAATTATTATTTAATTGACAAAGATTGCAGAGCATTTACAGACATCTAGTAATAATTCCTGGTTAAGTGAGGGAAAGTCATTACTAGAGTGGAGTTCTTTATGCACTGGTTTTGGCAATGCAGTACTTTAAACTTCAAACTCAGCTAATGACCCATGTCTCCTTTTGACATAAAGTGGTTGGTGCCCTAGATGTACACGTGTGTCTGTCATGAAATATCAGTTTAAACTTATTTCCTGTCCGTTCAACCTCAAAATCTCCGAGGAAGGCCTTGAGGCTGGTACATAAAGCTAATAAAGAGCAGTGGTACTAGCAAGAGCAGTGTGGGGTTATTTATTTTTTCTCTGTTCTTTCAACCTGACAAGGGTACTGTGTTTGTAGCTATTCAGAAAAAATCAAATTAACACCAATGAAGAAAGTGAATGTTGAAATGTCTAAAAATGCCTCTCTGTGTTGCTGTTACAGGGTAACACGGAGCGAAAACGGCCTGGTGGTGCTCTGGAACAGTGTGGGCTCTGAGTCGGAGGCCTCCAGCGTGTTTAGACAGGGACCTCAGTTGGACTATGTGCCAGCCAACAACCTGGCTCCTGGGTGGGCTATTCGGTAAGAGAAGTGCTGTGGTGTATGTTCATGTGTGAAGAATTACGTAACAGGCCAAAGGCTAGAGTCTTCTTGACATATTGTTGGGAAATAATCTAGCTTCCAAATGTATTGGGGTCAGAACTGAGATTATGTTTAGTTTGACATCATGGATGTTATTTCTGGTTTCATTAATAAGTTATGCTTTTGTTGCAATGGGCTGGGTGAGACCTCATCACATCAACCACTTATGCGTTTAAAGCTAAGAGGCCCTTAATAGTTTGAGGAAGTACATATGTCAGTGGAGACCATTAAGAATTGTTTGTACCATGAGCACGTTCAGTAACTGAGCCCCAGTTTGTCTTTGGAGAGTGAGAGTGCTAAATCGAATTAAGATTTAAAAGATGATAGTGCTCTCTGTAAACTGAACAACTATTACCATAAATCATCACTGACAATGTATATTGCAAAGAGCTCAAGCTAGAAAGTTTCAAAGGAGAGAGACAGTAGAAAACATCTATGGGTATTTCCTATCTCAGATAGAGAACCCCCCCCCCTCCCCCAAAAAAAGTTATTGCGTAGGTCCGGTTTCTGTTGCAAAAAAAAGAGATAGCAGTTAAATCTTGGTATCTATGTATCTAACCACGTCCTGTAGCACAGAGCGAGAGAGAGAGAGAGACATACAGGAGTAAAAAAGATAGGAAGAAGGTATAATTATTGAAGACAATAGAGGGGAGGTGGGGTGAGTGAGGTATATGAATATCTGATGTTTGAGCTCCTGACTGTATATGGACTTGTTTGGTGTATACAGATTGTGCGGTGAGGCATATTCCTAGTGCTTTGTGAAGTGTGTTGTGAGGTCTTGGAGACTTTGCTGACTCGGAGTCTCTATACAGCCGTCTGCATCCAAGCCCTGGCCCACAGTATCTAACCACACAGTGATCAACAATAGACTAGCTTTGGACTGCATGCCACCACTCATTCTTCCCCAGTCTATGTACAGCCAGAGCTAGTTACTCCTGAGAAAAAAATACCCTTTTGTCAAAATAGGCACTTACGGTCTCAATCTGAGTTTAGACCACAGGACCAAACCGAACAATCCTGTGTTCACAAACATAACAGCAAAAAATGTTGTGCTGACCGTGACTGTGTATCCTGCCCTTGACCACATGCAGATTATGGTCCGTGGTATAATGGAGTTTACCAAAATGTTTTTTGCCCAACAGTTTACCCACCTTTTGCAGAAAAATGCATTGAAAATATAGGCAGTGCTGCTTTTTTCCCCACTGCGACCGGCATGTTTTTTTTACCACTACAAAAGTTGCTATCTAGAACCTAAAAGGGTCCTTTGGCTGTCCCCATAAGATAGCACTTTATAGAATTTTTTTTGGTACTAGGTAAAAAACCTTTTAGGTTTCATGTCAAAGGGTTATACCTTGAACCCAAAAAGTGTTCTCCTATGGGGACAGCCGAAGAACCTTTTTGAACCCATTTTTCTAAGACTGTACATCACTGATTATGGTGAAGCGTTTTAGAGGAGATTATTGTTGTGTGAAAATTAAGGTGTTTACTCAGTATTATAATCTGGCTCAGAAGGGGCTCTCCCTTAGATTGGTGGATTCTCAATGAGATAATGAGTCTGATGGAAAGAAGAGGTTATATTTCAGCGTAATTAATTTTAGCACAGTAGCCAGCCAGCCACAGAGGTCTAGCTAGGAGCGATGGTCTGTCTTTGCACTGTGAGAGATGTCTCAATGTCTTTACTCATCTGAGTTCAGTTCTCACACCATTATACCACTTCAATGGTGGTGGTAAAAAATAAATAAGAATTAAGAAACACCAAATTAGTGCACTAGGCCTTTATTACTCAGGGATGAGCAGAGAAAAATACTTGGGTAGCTATCCAGGAACAGTGTTGGAGAACCCTGTATTATATGATATGTGTGTTGTGCCCCCTGTAGGTTTGATGTGGGTAATACCGGTTTTGATGACACCCACAACATTGGCCCAGTGCAAGTCGTTGAAGACATTGGAAACAAAACTCACCGACAGAAGACGTAACTTTGTAAGAATGGTTCAGGATATCAAGACAGTGACTTGCAAGTTTGGAATATTAATGAAATTAGACACACATTAGGGAAGACTAGTGCGTGGATCACTGCACAGAATAATTATATTGAAAGGTGGTGTTTTTTTGTACAAACACAATCTGACACCAAAATCTTTCCTGTCTTTAACAGAAGCACAATTTCCCCATTAATTACACCATCAGAGTTCACTATGAAGAGATCTTCAAACTCTGCAACATCAGCAGGCTGGTGAGTCCCTCCCTTTGTTTCCTTATCATTATCACTCTTCTAACTTGTTCAGTCATATGAAAAATCAACATATCATACCATCCACTCACTCACCCTTCATCTACTTTGCTTCCGTATTCTCCTTCCTTTATCTCCAACCTTCACTCTTATCACTCTATACATCTATAGCTGTTCCTCCTCCTATCCCGCTTCCCACTACGTCACTTTATCTCTGTTCTGTCCCTCCAGAGGGTGAGGGTGGTGGATCTGGAGGAGGGGGACCTGCAGGGTGTGTGGCTGTTGGTCAACCAGGAGGTGTTGAAGAGAATCTTGAGGGTCCTGCCAGAGAGACATCCCTCCTACAAGTACACCTCCGATCTGGAAGATCTCTTCAGGAAGATCCAGCAGGTGTTCCCACCACAGAGTGATGAGGTGTGTAAGACTGGTCATCGTGTCACTGTCACTGCTCTGCTCATCTCTCTGTGGACAAACTTAACTCATAATGGTAATGTGCTGTATGTTTACCTCTCAGAGAGAGCCCCCAGAGCGAATAGAGGAGATCTACAATAGAGTGAAGGAGCCCAACTCAAAAGGGTGGAGGTTCGTGACCCCCAAATCCCTGTTGGATAACTGCTATAGAACAATGCACTGTCTCTTCAAAAACTGCTTTCCCAGTGAAGATGGAGAGCAAGACTGTGAGTGCACTTCACTCCCTTATTATATTTCCTGTCTTCTATTACCTCTTACCTCTACCCTAACCTCTCTATGTTGGCAATTTCCCAGGAACACAAACCTACTCAACTGGTTTGGCATGTTGTGTCAATTGTATCTCTTCAGTGTCTGTAGACACTAAGTTGTTCTTATTCAACACTGTTTAAAGAGAGATAGTTGTCTGTGCCACAGGTTCCCATGAGGTCTCTGCCTTAAAAGGAGAGTGACTTGGACAGGCCTGTTAATATCTCCTGTTAGCCTATTCATGAATCATTTACACATCCTATATACGTTAACACATGACTGTATCATTCACTTTTAACCACACATGTTAATTGCATCAGCACCTCTTAAGGTACAGTGGGGCAAAAAAGTATTTAGTCAGCCACCAATTGTGCAAGTTCTCCCACTTAAAAAGATGAGAGGCCTGTAATTTTCATCATAGGTACACTTCAACTATGACAGACAAAATCACATTGTAGGATTTTTAATGAATTTATTTGCAAATTATGGTGGAAAATAAGTATTTGGTCAATAACAAAAGTTTATCTCAATACTTTGTTATATACCCTTTGTTGGCAATGACAGATGTCAAATGTTTTCTGTAAGTCTTCACAAGGTTTTCACACACTGTTGCTGGTATTTTGGCCCATTCCTCCATGCAGATCTCCTTTAGAGCAGTGATGTTTTGGGGCTGTTGCTGGGCAACACGGACTTTCAACTCCCTGCAAAGATTTTCTATGGGGTTGAGATCAGGAGACTGGCTAGGCCACTCCAGGACCTTGAAATGCTTCTTACACACCCGGGCGGTGTGTTTGGGATCATTGTCATGCTGAAAGACCCAGCCACGTTTCATCTTCAATGCCCTTGCTGATGGAAGGAGGTTTTCACTCAAAATCTCACGATACATGGCCCCATTCAATCTTTCCTTTACACGGATCAGTCGTCCTGGTCCCTTTGCAGAAAAACAGCCCCAAAGCATGATGTTTCCACCCCCATGCTTCACAGTAGGTATGGTGTTCTTTGGATGCAACTCAGCATTCTTTGTCCTCCAAACACGACGAGTTGAGTTTTTACCAAAAAGTTATATTTTGTTTTCATCTGACCATATGACATTCTCCCAATCTTGTTCTGGATCATCCAAATGCTCTCTAGCAAACTTCAGACGGGCCTGGACATATACTGGCTTAAGCAGGGGGACACGTCTGGCACTGCAGGATTTGAGTCCCTGGCAGTGTAGTGTGTTACTGATGGTAGGCTTTGTTACTTTGGTCCCAGCTCTCTGCAGGTCATTCTCTAGGTCCCCCCGTGTGGTTCTGGGATTTTTGCGTGGAGCCCCAGATCGAGGGAGATTATCAGTGGTCTTGTATGTCTTCCATTTCCTAATAATTGCTCCCACAGTTGATTTCTTCAAACCAAGCTGCTTACCTTTTGCAGATTCAGTCTTCCCAGCCTGGTGCAGGTCTACAATTTTGTTTCTGGTGTCCTTTGACAGCTCTTTGGTCTTGGCCATAGTGGAGTTTGGAGTGTGACTGTTTGAGGTTGTGGACAGGTGTCTTTTTAAACTGATAACAAGTTCAAACAGGTGCCATTAATACAGGTAACGAGTGGAGGACAGAGGAGCCTCTTGAAGAAGAAGTTACAGGTCTGTGAGAGCCAGAAATCTTGCTTGTTTGTAGGTGACCAAATACTTATTTTCCACCATAATTTGCAAATAAATTCATTAAAAATCCTACAATGTGATTTTCTGGAGAAAAAAAATCTCATTTTGTCCGTCATAGTTGAAGTGTACCTATGATGAAAATTACAGGCCTCTCTCATCTTTTTACGTGGGAGAACTTGCACAATTGGTGGCTGACTAAATACTTTATTGCCCCACTGTATATTTGTTCCTTGTTTTACAGAGAGATCAGTAGAGTTGTTGAGGCTAGAGCACATCTGTTAACAATTTAATAGAAGGAAAACGTAAGGCATGAAGGAGTATAAAGCACTCATGTGCAGAACATGAGTCATGAATATAAAAAAAACATTAGAAGAAAAAACAGCAACAATGTTGTAACACACATGTTGGATTGGTTTAGTGCTTACTTCATGGCTAGGATGTTCAAAGCAGGCCCATAAACGTTTAATGAAGTGTCACTGATCACTCAAAATAGTTTGTATGCTTTTATCAGAAATATTTAGACATGATTTTAAGATGATTGATCTCAGTCACTTAAACTATTTTCTTACTTCAGATTGTAGCACTCTTCACTGGCGGAAGGGCAGAAAGAGACAACTACAGGAAACCCGAGGAGGACGTTAATTTCCAAACATTGCAAATATACACTGAGTGTAAAAAACATTAAGTACACCTTCTTAATATTTAGTTGCACCCCATCCAGAACAGCCTCAATTCGTTAGAGCTTGTTGACTCCAATGCTTCCCACATTTGTGTCAAGTTGGCTGGATGTCCTTTGGGTGGTGAACCATTCTTAATACACACAATAAACTGTTGAATGTGAAAAACCCAGCAGCGTTGTAGTTCTTGACACAAACCGGTGCACCTGGCACCTACCACCATACCCTGTTCAAAGGCACTTAAATATTTTGTCTTGTCCATTCACACTCTGAATGGCACACATACACAATCAATGTCTCAATTGTCTCAAGGCTTAATCATTCTTTAACCTGTCTCCCCTCCTTCATTTACACTAATTGAAGTGGGTTTAGCTAACACGTGACATCGATAAGGGATCATAGCTTTCACCTGGATTCACCTGTTCAGTCTATGTCATGGAAAGAGCAGGTGTTCATAATGTTTTGTACACTCAGTGTATGTCCAATGTTGCAGTTGAGCTGTATGTCATACCCCTCCCGTGTGAAGTTCTGATGTTGTTGCACCAACAATATGCCCTGAAAACTATTACCAACAGTATGCAACCCAAACTTCATCTGTTGCTATGGATGCCACAGTAAATACATTCCCTGTGGACTTTGCAGCTTTATCCACACACTGTTATTGTCACAGCTTGCCTACAGTTTTGTTTACCTATCATTCTTTGCCTCCTATGTTGTATAGTACTTTGAAAGAGATATTTTATAGTTTTCATATGTGTACTTATAATATATTGTCTGCTGATGTTTATGTTCTGTGTTTTGACAGTTGTATGGTATAGCGCAGGTGGCTATGCTCAAGCAGAGAGCTACAGAGTATGGCATTTCTATACCTTTTTTGCAATCTGGGAACACTTGTTGGTGACAGGTATTAGCAACTGTTGCCAATATATTCAAAAATAATAACAGAACACAATTATAGCTACTTTCAGGACTGTTTTCTTTTGCTCAGTTTTAAAAAGAGCATGGCGCTTGCTATGTCAGGATAGTGGGTTTGATTCCCAGGACCACTCATACTTAAAATGTATGCACACATGACTGTAAGTCACTTTGGATAAAAACGTCCGCTAAATGGCATATACTGAACAAAAATATAAACGCAACATGCAATATGGAATAACTGGGTCATTTTCAGCTTCCAGGAATTGTGTACAGATCCTTGCGACATGGGGCAGTGCATTATCATGCTGAAACATGAGGTGATGGCGGCGGGTGAATAGCACGACAATGGGCCTCAGGGTCTCGTCACGGGATCTCTGTGCATTCAAATTGCCATAGATAAAATGCAATTCTGTTCATTGTCCATAATTTATCCCTGCCCATACCCTAATCCCACCGCCACCATAGGGCACTCTGTTCACAACTTTGACATCAGCAAACCGCTCGCCCACACATCCCCATACACGTGGTCTGCGGTTGTGAGGCCAGTTGGACATAAAGCCAAATTCTCTAAAATGACGTTGGAGGTGGCTTATGGTAGAGAAATTAACATGAAATTCTCTGGCCACAGCTCTGGTGCACATTCCTGCAGTCAGTATGTCAATTGCATACTCACCTTTTATTGTCCCCCATCACAAGGTGCACCTGTGTAATGACCATGCTGTTTAATCAGCTTCTTGATATGCCACACCTGTCAGGTGGATGGACTTTCAGGGAAAAGGAGAAATGCTCACTAACAGGGATGTAAACACATTTGTGCACAAAATCTGAGAGAAATAAGCTTTTTGTGCGTATGGAAAATGTATGGGATCTTTTAATTCAGCTCGTGAAACATGGGATCAACACTTTACATGTTGTGTTAATATTATAGTGAATGTGTTTGACATTTTAAGCAATTATGATATTTCTTTGTTCTATAATTTTATAATTGATTTAAGATATTTTGCTGACATGCAGGCTTTGTCAGTGAATTCCAACAATGTCCAGCAACTCATGGTTTTGTTCCTGTTTATTGATGCTGAAATAAAGCTATTTGTGCAATCTATTCACAGGTTGAACATGTTGAGAGTTGGGACATGCTGCATTTCTTGTATGGTTACATTAAAGTAAAGAGTTTTTATATACACAAGACAGTGTCAAGTTATTTATTTGGAAAGCTATTCATAATAATATGTGACAGCCATTGTGAAAAATACATGCCATTGACCATCTGGACATTGTGTTCTCTTGTTTATGTTTAAAAATAAGTTTAATGTCTCCGACATAATTATGATTGGTCCATGTATTTAAAAAAAAACATTGGATAAATTTCAGTTAATTATAAACATTGCAAAACTCCACTGCATAAAGTTATTCCCACTGTCGTGTCTTTGGCTATGCCGGATTAAGTGATATGACATGCTATTCTATAAAATAATTTCTCCGTAATTAATATTACGTGATTGAGCTAATCATGTAAATGTAATTAACTAGAGAGTCAGGGCACCATGAAATAATATTTATAGAGCTGTTATCTTCCGAATAAACTCTTAAAGACCGAGTAATATTTTACATCAATATCAGTCAATATTAATCATCATCTTAATTCAGTTTCATCTGAAAGTTGTAAATTCTTGGTTATCTGCACGAACCCTGGCTAACAAGTTGAATCAGCGATACAAAATTGGGTTTAATTATTTATTTACTAAATACCTAACTAATAACACAGAATTACACATAATTAAATCATAACTTGATTGCAAATTACGTCATAAAGGAAAACGTCCATAGCGAGCAGAACAGATATGACAGCTTGTTACACAAAAGAAAAGGGCTGGGTTTGAATGAAAGAGCGGGAAGACTGAGGAACAAAGGGCGAAGCTGTGCTATCGTAAAAATACAGTATCTTATGCATTCTAAATTACCGCCCATTTGGAAAAGGAAAATGCAATAAATATTTACTCTGAGCTGCGCTTCGGTAGGTTGGTGGTAGATGGAAGGCCGTGTTGCTCAACCGAGTCCTTTGTCCTTCGAAGAATGTCTCTGGTGGTCAATTGGATACGTTGAAGTAACGTCGTTGTGTGATAGACAGGATACTCTGTCTGTTCCTTCCTAACCCTCGTTTGCAGCGGCTGTTGCTAACTCAACGTCTAGGAGGTATTACTTCCGTAGTGAATAAGAGTTCAAAGTTCATACCATTCGCAACCAAAGCTCACGCTGATGTTGGCTTCGTTCTGTAGTTATTATCTGAACCATTCTGACATCGGACCGTCGTCCTCAAATCCTCGGAACAGGAGGTTATATTGTCGTCAAGGCTTTATATAGGAAGGGAGAGGAGGGCGTGTTTTAAAAGTTTTATAGCCCATGTCCCTCCACGGGGGTGGACCGCTGATTGAGCAGAGCCCTACCTTATGAAAACCCAAATCTCACATTTTAGAAGCTAAATTCACATTTCATCCCATCACGAATAATTTCATATTCAAAAATTTAAATTGAACAACAATTCCATGTGAATCCGATAACTCTGATGTGTAGACTTTCCACTGTAGAGTTTATGTCATCTTATCATTGATGAGAATATCTCAGATGACAACCGAACTGACATTATATTCATTAAGTACCACCACATATCAAATCAAATCAAATCAAATCAAATTTATTTATATAGCCCTTCGTACATCAGCTGATATCTCAAAGTGCTGTACAGAAACCCAGCCTAAAACCCCAAACAGCAAGCAATGCAGGTGTAGAAGCACGGTGGCTAGGAAAAACTCCCTAGAAAAGCCAAAACCTAGGAAGAAACCTAGAGAGGAACCAGGCTATGTGGGGTGGCCAGTCCTCTTCTGGCTGTGCCGGGTAGAGATTATAACAGAACATGGCCAAGATGTTCAAATGTTCATAAATGACCAGCATGGTCGAATAATAATAAGGCAGAACAGTTGAAACTGGAGCAGCAGCACGGCCAGGTGGACTGGGGACAGCAAGGAGTCATCATGTCAAGTAGTCCTGGGGCATGGTCCTAGGGCTCAGGTCAGTTGAAACTGGAGCAGCAGCACGGCCAGGTGGACTGGGGACAGCAAGGAGTCATCATGTCAGGTAGTCCTGGGGCATGGTCCTAGGGCTCAGGTCCTCCGAGAGAGAGAAGGAGAGAATTAGAGAACGCACACTTAGATTCACACAGGACACCGAATTGGACAGGAGAAGTACTCCAGATATAACAAACTGACCCCAGCCCCCGACACATAAACTACTGCAGCATAAATACTGGAGGCTGAGACAGGAGGGGTCAGGAGACACTGTGGCCCCACCCGAGGACACCCCCGGACAGGGCCAAACAGGAAGGATATAACCCCACCCACTTTGCCAAAGCACAGCCCCCACACCACTGGAGGGATATCTTCAACCACCAACTTACCATCCTGAGACAAAGCTGAGTATAGCCCGCAAAGATCTCCGCCACGGCACAACCCAAGGGGGGGGGGGCGCCAACCCAGACAGGATGACCACATCAGTGAATATGTTCAATTGGTCGGATTACCAGAATAGAGTTCATTTCCCCCCACCTTCTGAAGTTCCCAGAATCTCTATTTTAACCAAGGGGTTTGCAAATGTAACATCAGTAGGGTAGAGAGAGGAAAAATAGGTATTTATGACTGTCATAAACCTATGCCCAGGCCAACGTCATGACACCACTGAGCACATCACATTTTATCTCAATAGTCAGGTTTACATGTCCACCAATATCCTGTTAAAGTATTCTGTTTTTGAGTTGACATATAAACATCATATCCTGTTTACAACAACCCGAAAAAGTTTGTATCCCAGTTATGAGAAACTCGGATAAGATGCTTGAGATATGCTGATCTTAGACAGGATACTGTGGCATGTAAACATCTAATCCCGTTTGCTGATGTTTTTAGCGGTGTCTGCACAGGCTCAGTTTTGCATATCATGGGTGTTGTGTGATATTTTCTTCTGATTGTCAAACAAATCACTTCAAAAGTAGGCTATCTACGCAGTTCAATCCACCATAATTCCATAATAATTTATTTTGC
This sequence comes from Oncorhynchus masou masou, assembly GCF_036934945.1. Taxonomy (NCBI): domain Eukaryota; kingdom Metazoa; phylum Chordata; class Actinopteri; order Salmoniformes; family Salmonidae; genus Oncorhynchus; species Oncorhynchus masou. Next base: position 75,662,077 of record NC_088242.1, read on the forward strand.
TGCTCCAAACTGGACCTTATAGCCTACTGGCTACTTTCACCCATAATTTAGACAACTTTCTGCTAATAATTTCTGATGTTTGGTAGGCCATATTATAATTTCTGACGTTTGTTAGGCCATTTGTTTGTCAACTGTAGTTTAGATAATGCAGCTTTTCTTCTGATATTGGCTTTATAATGGTTTCTTCTTCTTTGTGTTGAGTTTAGTTACATAATTTCTCAATTGGCAAAGTGGGCAAATTTAGGCAAATTTTGTCTAAAGGAACAGTGAGACATTGTATTCATGCATACAAAAACAAACAATGAAAGACAAGCATTTTAAGTTAACATTTTATAATGGTATTGTGGGAGAGGTGGAAAAATTATTGTTATCGATCAATAATGACAAACCTCCTGGCTTTGACAACTTAGATGGATAGCTACTGAGGATGCTAGCTGACTCTATGGCCACTCCTATCTGTCATATATTTAAGGAAGGTGTTTGTCCTCAAGCCTGGAGGGAAGCCAAAGTCATTCTGCTACCCAAGAGTGGTAAAGCGGCCTTTATTAGTTCTAACAGCATCCATATCAGCTTGCTGCCAGCTCATAGCAAACTGTTGGAAAAAAAGGTGTTTGACCATATACAATGCTATTTCTCTTCAAACAAATTGACAACAGACTTTCAGCATTCTTATAAAGGCACTCAACATGTACTGCACTGACACAAATGATTGATGATTGGTTGAAATAAATTGATAATAAGAAGATTGTGGGAGCTGTACTGTTAGATTTCAGTGCAACCTTTGATATCATTGACCATTACCTGTTGTTGAGAAAACATATGTTTTATTGCTTTTCAACCTCTGCCTTATTGTGGATTCAGAGCTATCTATCTAATAGAACTCAGAGGGGTTTCTTTAATGGAAGCCTATCTAATGTCAAAAATGTAGGGTGTGGTGTACCACAGGGCAGCTCTCTACTTTACCTTTATTTAACAATGCAAGTCAGTTAAGAACAAATTCTTATTTACAATGATAGCCTAGGAACAGTGGGTTAACTGTCTTGTTCAGGGGCAGAAAGACAGATATGTACCTTGTCAGCTCGGGGATTCGATCTTCCAACCTTTCAGTTACGAGTCCAACGCTCTTACCACTAGGCTACCCTACCACCCCGATAACCTTCCACTGGCATTAAACAAAGCCTGTGAGTCCATGTATGCTGATAACTCAACTATATACACATCAGCAACCACAGCTTATGCAGTCACTGCACGTTTTGGAATAGTTGGCCAGTAACAAACTGGTCCTGAACATCTAAAACTAAGAGCATTGTATTTGGTACAAATCCATTCCCTAAGCTCTAGACCACAGTTGAATCTGGTAATGAATGGTGTGGCTGTTGAACAAGTTGAGGAGACTAAATTACTTGGTGTTACCTTAGATTGAAAACAGTCATGGTCAAAACATATAGATTCAATGGTTGTAAAGATGGGGAGAGGCATACACATAATAAAGAGACACTGTGCTTTTTTGACACCACATTCCAGAATGCAAGTCTTGCAGGCTCTAGTATTGTCTTATCTTGATTACTGTCAAAGAAAGACCTAGTTAAGCTGCAGCTGGCCCAGAACAGAGCGGCACATCTTGCTCTTCATTGTAATCAGAAGGCTAATATATATGTTTTTTTAACCTTTATTTAACTCAGCAAGTCAGTTAAGAACAAATTCTTATTTTCAATGACGGCCTAGGAACAGTGGGTTAACTGCCTGTTCAGGGGCAGAAAGACAGATTTGTACCTTGTCAGCTCGGGGATTTGAACTTGCAACCTTCTGGCTACTAGTCCAACTCTCTAGCCACTAGGCTACCCTGCCGCCCATATGCTGTATATTGAACAAGTATGTAAATGCAACATGCTAAACTTTCAATGATTTTACTGAGTTACAGTTAATAAATAAATTAGGCCGTAATCTATGGATTTCACATGACTGGGCAGGGGTGCAGCGCATAGGCCCACCCAGTTGGGCACCAGGCCCACCCACTGGGAAGCCAGGCCCAGCCAATTATACAGAGATTTTTCTGTTTACAGACAGAAACACTCCCAAGTTTCATCAACTGTCCAGGTGGCTGGTCTCAGACGATTCCGCAGGTAAATATGCCAGATGTGGAGGTCCTGGGTTGGCGTGGTTACACATAGTCTGCGGTTGTAAGGCCAGTTGGATGTACAGCCTAATTCTCAAAAACGATATTGAAGGCGGCTTATGGTAAAGAAATGAACATTCAATTATCTGGCAACAGCGCTGGTGGACATTCCTGCAGTCAGCATGCCAATTGCATGCCCACTCAAAACTTGAGACATCTGTGCCATTGTGTTGTGTGACAAAACTGTGCATTTTAGAGAGGCCTTTTATTGTCCCTAGCACAAGGTTCATCTGTGTAATGATCATGCTGTTTAATCAGCTTCTTGATATGCCACACCTGTCAGGTAGGTGGATTATCAGGGCAAAGTATAAATGCTCACTAACAGGGATATAAATAAATTTGTGCAAAAAAATTGAGAGTAATAAGCCTTTTATGTGTATATAAAATTTCTGGGATCTTTTATTTCACCTTATGAAACATGGGACCAACACTTTGGTTATGGGATTTTGATGAATAATGACTAAATTATGTATCCATTTAACTTAAAACTATAACTAAACAGAATACTACTATGTTACTGTATGGATGTATGAATCTTATTATAATCATAATACTGAATATAATGTGTGTAATTTTAGTCAAGAATTAGAACAAGGACTGTCTGTTCCTTGTTAGAAACGAATGGAGCTATCGTCAGACTGGCTGGAATGCTGTGTTCCTTACAGGACATCCTGTCTCTACCTAGTAGTAGATTGTTTAACAGGTGGTAGACAATGTGGGAAGGCTTGTGAACTATACTGCCATTGTATCTGAGGGGAGGAGAGACATTTGAAGAAACATGAGGTATATAAACTAATGTACATGATTTTATAGGTAGTACTCTCGAGAATAAACGCTATTGATTGATTTTGAGACTGGTCTCTGTCCATTTCATGCAAATATGTATCTTACAAATTCTTAGAAATGGGCAGAGTATTTTAATTGAATTGGTTGATGAACTTATAGGAATCAAATTCCTTTAACAATTTGGTCCTTTGAGAGCCGGATCTAAATATCTGTCCCTGTCATCTGAAGGTAATAAGCTGAGAACCGTGCACGGGCGGGCCGTGGTCCCGTATAACAAAGTCCTGTCCCCTGACATTGGGTGTCAGGATTTGGCCAGGATTGTTCCGGTTTTGGCCACTGAATGCCACCATTGTGCTTTTTGAACCCTTTGGTTTTCCCTTGTTTCCAGTTATTATTTGCACCTGTGCCTTGTTTCCCTTGAATGTATTTAAACCCTTAGTTTTCCTCACTTCTTTGCTCTGTGTTTGAATGTTAGCACCCAGCGATGCTGTGAACATTTGTTGCACCAGTTGGACTCACTTGTGGTACTCTGTTTTTTTTGTTTACCTTTTGAGGCTTTCTTCTGCCGTACCTACCACCTTGTGGATTTACCTTTTGACTTGGAGGATTACCTTTTTCTCTTGGAATTACTTTTGATGTTGTGGATTTATATTTTTGCCTGAAGAACTTTCCTTTTTACTTTATTAAAACACCGTCTCAAGTACTGCTGTGTCTGCCTCATCTTCTGGGTTCTGCTGACTATTAGTGGCTCAGTTTGCTAAGTGACTGTTTCTCACACCGGAGACCCGAGTTTGTAACCGGGTCTTGACAATTGGGGCACTATAACAGGCCGGTATACACCCCAGACCGACAGGGACGGTGACTAGATCCAACGAACATTGCTTTTCCCAGTCGGCGACAAGGTCAGTAGACTATATTCTCGATTCTGGGGGGAATGATTTATCTATGATTTGAGGTTCTAAAATGTTTTGCTATTCCAAACAGATCCACTGGGTTTTGTATGACCAATATACACTGGCAGGTCCGCGATGACCTGAGGTAAGGTGTGCTACCATAAATAAAACTAAACTTAATCATGAGAGGCATATTCGCCAGGATACTAAATAGGTGTTAGGTAGGCCGGATGTCTTGAATAATAACTAACAGGACAATTTAACCTACTCAACACTTGGATAGTGGCTGTCCTTCTAGTTAATCGGATGTCACTGGTATACTTAACTTTACAAAGCCATTATGGGGTTAATACCATTTTATTGTTCAGAAATGTGGTGGGTAATCTCTTCGTTCGCAATACTCTATCCTACTAAGTGTTCCAAATGTCAAAACTGAATTTGGTTAAAGGGCTTTTATGTACGCTGCGCCATGGAACGCCTTACAAAATACTTTTAAACTGGAAGAACTTGTCCCAATTGATGATAAATCATCGATGAAGGATTTTGAGGCTGATTCCTTGACCTGTCAATGTTCTTAATTTGCTGTTTTATGATTTTGTTATACTCCTGTGAATTCTGTTTTTTTACTAGATTACCTGTAGTTTTCATGTCTGTCTGTAATTGTCTTGGACAGGATGCGCTTGAAAAAGAGATTTCAAATCTCAATGAGCGCTTCCTGGTTAAATAAGTAAATACTTTAAACATTATCCAGCCTGCATAGCAACCATTTTGTTTAGAATGGATGACCAGTCATTTTGCTTAGCAACGATGCAAAAATAATTAATGATTGGGTGGCATCTGTAGCAACATGACCAAAATAACTAACAACCAGATTTAAAGTACAACTACACTATACCATTCAAAATAGGGAATGTTGTAAAATAATTCGTATTCAACTATCTATTTATAGTATTTTATAAAACAACATTAGAAGAAAGGATAATTAGCTAAATGATACATTCAAAAATAAGGAACTGGAACACAAAAGTACTCAGAATCAACATGGTAGGGATAAAAACAGAAAACTGAGGACATAGAAGGCACAGTATGTGCGGGTGTATTGTGATGGAAGGTGGGATGTGGGTTTTTATGTTTGGAAAAGTGTGGAGCTAAGTGAATGCAAATCGCAGACCCCATGTACTGTATGTGTGCGAGCAGGGACCTGCCTTATAACAGGCCTACAAGCCCTCAGTCCAGCCTCACTCAGCCTATTGCGGACAGTCTGAGCACTGATGGAGGGATTGTGCGTTCCTGATGTAACTCGGGCAGTTGTTGTTGCCATCCTGTACCTGTTCCGCAGGTGTGATGTTCGGATGTACCCATCCTGTGCAGGTGTTACACGTGGTCTGCCACTGCAAGGACGATCAGCTGTCCGTCCTGTCTCCTTGTAGCTCTGTCTTAGGCATCTCACAGTACGGACATTTCAATTTTTTGCCCTGGCCACATCTGCAGTCCTCATGCCTCCTTGCAGCATGCCTAAGGCACGTTCACGCAGATGAGCAGGGACCCTGGGCATCTTTCTTTTGGTGTTTTTCAGAGTCAGTAGAAAGGTCTCTTTAGTGTCCTAAGTTTTCATAACTGACCTTAATTGCCTACCGTCTGTAAGCTGTTAGTGTCTTAACGACCGTTCCACAGGTGCATGTACATTAATTGTTTATGGTTCATTGAACAAGCATGGGAAACATTGTTAAAACCCTTTACAATGAAGATCTGTGAAGTTATTTGGATTTTTACGAATTATCTTTGAAAGACAGGGTCTTTTTTTTGCTGAGTTTTAATTTTAAAATAAATTATAAATATAGTTTATTTATGGACCTATCATGATAAAACGGTCCCCAACCCTATACCCTAGACACCCACCTGAGTGACCAATACACTAAAGAGAAGTCCTTATCTGTTTTATGGGCATACTGTAGGTAGCATGTATGCAGCCAAAACAGAAAGATAAATGCGGTCAGAGACCCACTAAAGCAGCACCGCCCACTCAAGCTTTTGAGCCTGCCTGGCAGGGTTGATCCTACAAAGCCCCCTGATGGGTGAGCATAATATACAAGGAATTTCTCAAAGCTGCTAATGAGAACCTTGACAACCTTGTAACTAGCCGGTGGAGATTCCAGTGGGGTGCAGTGCTGGCAACACTAGCTGCAGTAACCCATGGCGACAGGGTCACGCTCGGACAATCAGAGAGGGGGCAAATTATTGTGAACCTGGTGGCACAAAATAATCAAAGGTCTGACTGCATAGAGATGCTTGGAAAAATGGTCACAACAGGGGATCAGCATGAGTGTTTTAGGGAGAAGGGGTGTATCTGATTTCCCTCAGCTGGAACTTGACGTTGTTTAATCAAATCTCTTAATTTTTCTTACATTTTGCATGCCTTCTCAAACAGCTGCACCTGTATATGCATTTACACAAAGTCCTTTCTTGAGCTGAGCTTGTGGTTGTTTGTGGGGGAAAGAGGTCGAGTGTGTATGTGTATCCCACATCTGTTGCTATGGGGTAATGATGTAAGGGACAATAGTTTTTAATAAACAGTACCAGTCAAAAGTTTGGACACCTACTCATTACAGGGTTGTTCTTTATTTTATACATTGTAGAAAAGTAGTTAAGACATCAAAACTATGAAATAACACATATGGAATATGTAGTAACCAAAAAAGTGTTAAACAAATCAAAATATATTTGAGATTCTTCAAAGTTGCCACCCTTTGCCTTGATGACTGCCAAGAGTGCGAAAAGCTTTCTCTCAACCAGCTTTATGTTCCCACATTCTGATCCCTTATTGGATGCTTTTCCTTCACTCTGAGGTCCAACCATCTCTGCAGCACTCCAGCAATTAGGCCTTTATGGCAGAGTGGCTAGACAGAAGCCACTCCTCAGTAAAAGGCACATGACAGCCCGCTTGGAGTTTGCCAAAAGGCACCTAAAGACTCTAACACAATGAGAAACAAGATTATTGAATGCCAAGCGTCACGTCTGGAGGAAACCTGGCACCATCCATACGGAGAAGCATGGTGGTGGCAGCATTATGCTGTAGGGATGTTTTTCAGCGGTAGGTACTGGGAGACTAGTCAGGATCAAGGGAAAGATGAACAGAGCAAAGTACAGAGATCCTTGATGAAAACAACCTGCTCCAGAGCTCCCAGGACCTTAGACTGGGCTGAAGGCTCACCTTCCAGCAAGACAACGACCCTAAGCACACAGCCAAGACAACACAGGTGTGGCTTTGGGACAAGTCTCTGAATGTCCTTGAGTGGCCCAGCCAGAACCCGGACTTGAAACAGACCGAACATCTCTGGAGAGACCTGAAAATAGCTGTGCATGCTACCCATCCAACCTGACAGAGCTTGAGAGGATCTGCAGCGATGAATGGGATAAACTCCCCAAATACAGGTGCCAAACTTGTAGTGTCATACCCAAGAAGACTCGAGGCTCGAATCGCTGCCAAAGGTTCTTCAACAAAGTACTGAGTAAAAGATCTGAATACTTATGTAAATATGATATTTCAGTTTTATATTTTTATTAAATTAGCAAAAATGTCAAACTTTGCTTTGCTTTGTCATTATGGTGTATTGTGTGTAGATTGAGGGGGGGGGGGGGAAACTCTCATCAATTTTAGAATAAGGCTGTAACGTAACAAAATGTGGAAAAAGTCAAAGGGTCTGAATACTTTCCGAAGGCAATGTATTGACTCGGGTGTGTGAATACTTATATAAATGAGAGTACTGTGTTTCATTTTCAATAATTGTGTAAACATTTCTAAAAACAAGTTCACTTCATCATTATGGGGTACTGTTTGTAGATGGTGAGAATGATAATTGTATTATCCATTTTGAATTCAGACTGTAACACAACAAAGTGGAATACATCAAGTGGTATGAATACTTTCTTCAGACTCTGTATGTGCATGTCTTTCTGGTTTCTATTATCACTGTAAGCGTACGTGAATGTTCTGGATGCAGCGAGTCTGGAGAAACTTTTAAAGAAGACTTTACTCCCTGCTGACCTGACAGATTGAGGGGCTCAAGCTGCTGCAGAACACCAGAAAACCCAGACCAGATGATAAGAAGGTAAGGCAAAAAGACAATATATACACTACCCAGACAGTCTACTGTTAGCATTTCCCATATGAAAAGGGGTTAGGCTTTTAGGCACCCATTCTCTTAGCATGCCTATCTACAATTGACAAGCAGAGATTCTCTCTCTCAATTCAATTCAAGGGATTTATTGGCATGGGAAACAAACATGTTTTAACATTGCCTTAGCAAGTGAAGTAGATAATAAATACAAGTGAAAAACAATGAAAATGAACAGTAAACATTACACTCACAGAAGTTCCAAAATAAAAAGACATTTAAAAATGTCATATGTCAACAGTGTTGTAACAATGTGCAAATAGTTAAAGTACAACATGGAAAATAAATAAACATAAATGTAGGTTGTATTTACAATGGTGTTTGTTCTTCACTGGTTGCCCATTTCTTGTGGCAACAGGTCACAAATCTTGCTGCTGTGATGGCACACTGTGGTATTTCACCGAATAGATATAAGAGTTTATCAAAATTGGGTTTGTTTTCAAATTTATTTTGTGGATCTATGCAATCTGAGGGAAATATGTGTGTAATATGTTAATACATTTGGCAGGAGGCTAGGAAGTGCAGCTCAGTTTCCACCTCATTTTGTGGGCAGTGAGCACATACAGTGCCTTGCGAAAGTATTCGGCCCCCTTGAACTTTGCGACCTTTTGCCACATTTCAGGCTTCAAACATAAAGATATAAAACTGTATTTTTTTGTGAAGAATCAACAACAAGTGGGACACAATCATGAAGTGGAACGACATTTATTGGATATTTCAAACTTTTTAACAAATCAAAAACTGAAAAATTGGGCGTTCAAAATTATTCAGCCCCTTTACTTTCAGTGCAGCAAACTCTCTCCAGAAGTTCAGTGAGGATCTCTGAATGATCCAATGTTGACCTAAATGACTAATGATAAATACAATCCACCTGTGTGTAATCAAGTCTCCGTATAAATGCACCTGCACTGTGATAGTCCCAGAAGTCCGTTAAAAGCGCAGAGAGCATCATGAAGAACAAGGAACACACCAGGCAGGTCCGAGATACTGTTGTGAAGAAGTTTAAAGCCGGATTTGGGTACAAAAAGATTTCCCAAGCTTTAAACATCCCAAGGAGCACTGTGCAAGCGATAATATTGAAATGGAAGGAGTATCAGACCACTGCAAATCTACCAAGACCTGGCCGTCCCTCTAAACTTTCAGCTCATACAAGGAGAAGAATGATCAGAGATGCAGCCAAGAGGCCCATGATCACTCTGGATGAACTGCAGAGATCTACAGCTGAGGTGGGAGACTCTGTCCATAGGACAACAATCAGTCGTATATTGCACAAATCTGGCCTTTATGGAAGAGTGGCAAGAAGAAAGCCATTTCTTAAAGATATCCATAAAAAGTGTTGTTTAAAGTTTGCCACAAGCCACCTGGGAGACACACCAAACATGTGGAAGAAGGTGCTCTGGTCAGATGAAACCAAAATTTAACTTTTTGGCAACAATGCAAAACGTTATGTTTGGCGTAAAAGCAACACAGCTCATGACCCTGAACACACCATCCCCACTGTCAAACATGGTGGTGGCAGCATCATGGTTTGGCCCTGCTTTTCTTCAGCAGGGACAGGGAAGATGGTTAAAATTGATGGGAAGATGGATGGTTTTTATTTTGTCCTGTAACTCATTCAATGCAATTGGAGAATCCAGTGGGTTCTGGTAGTCTTTAATAGTTGATTCTAAGATCTGTATTTGTTAATGTATATGTTTTTGCTCTTTATTCTTTGTTATAGAGCCAAAAAGATTGGAGAACTGGTTTACCCATACATCTCCATTTTGGATAGATAATTCTTCGTGTTGTTTGTTTAGTGTTTTCCAATTTTCCCAGAAGTGGTTAGAGTCTATGGATTCTTCAATTGCATTGAGCTGATTTCTGACATGCTGTTCCTTATTTTTTCCGTAGTGTATTTCTGTATTGTTTTAGTGATTCACCATAGTGAAGGCGTAGACTCAGGTTTTCCGGGTCTCTATGTTTTTGGATGGACAGGTTTCTCAATTTCTTTCTTAGATTTTTGCATTCTTCATCAAACCATTTGTCATTATTGTTAATTTTCTTCGGTTTTCTATTTTAGATTTTTAGATTTGATAGGGAAGCTGAGAGGTCAAATATACTGTTAAGATTTTCTACTGCCAAGTTTACACCTTCACTATTACAGTGGAACGTTTTACCCAGGAAATTGTCTAAAAGGGATTGAATTTGTTGTTGCCTAATTGTTTTTTGGTAGGTTTCCAAACTGCATTCCTTCCATCTATAGCATTTCTTAATGTTACTCAGTTCCTTTGGCTTTGATGCCTCATGATTGAGTATTGTTCTGTTTAAGTAGACTGTGATTTTGCTGTGGTCTGATAGGGGTGTCAGTGGGCTGACTGTGAACGCTCTGAGAGACTCTGGGTTGAGGTCAGTGATAAAGTAGTCTATTCCCCACTTTAATCATGGACTACGAGATAGACGTATCGACTCAACAGCAACCATATTTGACAAACAAAATAGTATGTGTATATGAAATAACGTTACATACATTACTACACTGTAGTAGAGAATTCCCCCTACTGAGGGCACTGCATGACACTATTTAATTGACTGAGTTTTTTTGTGCGCAATTATTTGTTTGGCTCCACTGAGTCTGGCTCTCCTCAAGTGAGGAAATATCGATCAGCGCATAGCCGCGATCTCAGACAAGCGACTGGTGCCCAGTTGCCCACTCTGTACATTCACCCTCGGATTGGTTATTGATATCTGCACTAGCTAATAAGGCCCGGTGCTCTTGGATCCCTATATATGCAGTCAGTCCCCATGATTGTTCCTTTCAGTTGACATAAGAGTGGGATTTATGGCAGTGTATTCATGGAGTGCGCGTGTAAAAGTGAGTAGTGGTTATTGTTGTTAAGGCTGAGATTTGTGTGTGTTTACTATTACTGTTAGTAGTAGTTCCTATTGTTCCCTGTAACGTTATTACTGCGTTATATTACATGATCAGGTAACATGTTTGTTTAAATTCATAGTCCTTTGTTCTTTTTTTACCACAATCATTCAGGGTGACATCACAACCATTTCTTGCCCAGGGACCCCCTCCCAGGCAAACCGGTGACCCATGGACTCCCATCATATATTAACAAAAACATCATCAAGTAAAAGATAATGTCAAGGAGACGTAATCAATGCTTTGAAGCATAATGCCGAAATGTATGGTCTTTGTTTTTGTTGCTCCTTGTACTGCAACCCTTTGTATTCTTTCTAGCATGGATTAAATTAAGTATATTTTGTGATAGGTGGAGGGACGAAGCCTATAGCTAGCTCAGTGGCCAAAGCTGTAGTTTTCGAGATGATCGGTCTCTGGCAAGGGAGGAGCTATTTCTTTTTGTTTTTATTACATATTCAATATATTTATTTATTCTGAACACATTTCCGTTTGTTGGCAATGTCAATTCTTGCAATTATTTTCTAAATACTTACTTTTATGTTCGCTATCTGGACAGGCAAACGCTGCCAAGTACTAAACCGCTAACCCATAGCCACAGGAAGTAGGGGTGCTGAGGGTGCTGCAGACCCCACAAAAAAAAAATCTGAAACTTGTGTACTATCCAGGTACCATCTCTGCTGATCACATCTGCCAATCACGTTCTCCGTATCTAAGGTACTAAACACAGCTGATTACAGCTTGAACGAGATCTCCGTCTAACAAACTGCTATGGGAGGGAATTGTGCCACTGCTCATGCTCTGAAAATGTTGTTACCCGGAGAAGACATGTTTCCGGGGTGAGTAGGACGATTATGAGATGGATTTACGTCGGGATGCCACCGGGCCGCTAGCAAAGCCAGGACAAGAGGAATATTGGGACAGGGACACGGAAGGGTGAATTTCAGAGGAGGAAAAGAGGAAGAAGAGGTCAAAGAGAATGAGGAAAGCAGAGGTTTAATTAGAATTTTATGAAGATGGCAATAAAAAGGGAGATGGTGTGTCAAAGAAGACTGGTGTCAAGTACAAACACAGTGGGATGTCTGCCAGACTGAGTTCTGGAGGTGAAAGGGAAGAGAATGAGGGCGATTTAAGTGAGTTGGAAGGTGTGATGAGGAGCTCGGAGCCCAAGCCTTGCATCGATGGACATGGTTATGATAAAGATGAGTTTGGTCCAGTGGGAGTGAGATTCTTGGAGAAAGTTGATCCAGGCATTTTGGCTGATCCATATGTGGTATCAGGTTTGGTGGAAAAGTACTGTTAAATCGGTGAAGGTAACCCGAAGTGGATTTATGATGTTTGTTTGTGTTTCTTCCGCCCAGAGGGAGCTGGTGCTCTGTGCCACGCAACTCGGATCAAGATCTGTTTCATGCTTTGCTCTTAGGAATAGGGTACTATTGAAAGGAGTGATTTCTGGAGTAGTGTTAAGTGTAGAGGTGGAGCAATTGAAGTTGAAGATCCCTGGTGTTTGTGACGCCTGTCGTTTGGTGCGATGCAAACCCGGTGGGGAACGTGGTAGAACAGAGGTGTCACATTCTGGCCTTTTGAGTTTTTAATCAGTCTTTACCCTACAATGTCATGTTAGGATGTAGTTTTGGCGGAAAAAGTTGTGTGTTTCAACTGTAGGTGTGCCCATGTTTCTGGGGATCGGGAGTGTCCGGTGCCAGAGAGGCAGGTTGAGTTGGCCACAGTCAGAGGTTGAGTTGGCTCTCCTGGCTGAATTAGGTGTTTTATGCTGAGGCAGTGAAGAAAGTAGAGGAGGATGAGTCAAGGGTGAGGGCTACAGGACCATTCTGGAAGAAAACCTGATGGAGTCTGCAAAAGACCTGAGACTGGGACGGAGATTTGTCTTCCAACAAGACAATGATCCAAAACATAAAGCAAAATCTACAATGGAATGGTTCAAAAATAAACATATCCAGGTGTTAGAATGGCCAAGTCAAAGTCCAGACCTGAATCCAATCGAGAATATGTGGAAAGAACTGAAAACTGCTGTTCACAAATGCTCTCCATCCAACCTCACTGAGCTCGAGCTGTTTTGCAAGGAGGAATGGGAAAAAAATTCAATCTCTCGATGTGCAAAACTGATAGAGACATACCCCATGCGACTTACAGCTGTAATCGCAGCAAAAGGTGGCGCTACAAAGTATTAATTTAAGGGGGCTGAATAATTTTGCACGCCCAATTTTTCAGTTTTTGATTTGTTAAAAAAGTTTGAAATATCCAATAAATGTTGTTCCACTTCATGATTGTGTCCCACTTGTTGTTGATTCTTCACAAAAAAATACAGTTTTATATCTTTATGTTTGAAGCCTGAAATGTGGCAAAAGGTCGCAAAGTTCAAGGGGGCCGAATACTTTCGCAAGGCACTGTAGCCTGTCTTCCCTTGAGACCCAGGTCTGCCTACGGCGGCCGTTCTCAATAGCAAGGCTATGCTCAATGAGTCTGTACATAGTCAAAGTTTTCCTTAGGTTTTGGTCAGTCACAGTGGTCAGGTATTCTGCCACTGTGTACTCTCTGTTTAGGGCCAAATAGTATTCTAGATTGCTCTGTTTTTTTGTTAATTCTTTCCAATGTGTCAAGTAGTTCTCTTTTTGTTTCTCATGATTTGGTTGGGTCTCTGTCTCTCTGTGTGTGTGTGAGTGAATGGTGGTTGCCATAAGCAATGTATATGAAGTATTACAAAAATGAACAATATATCTGAGAAAAAATATTAATACATTAAAGAAATCATACACTAAAAATAAAACAAACTAGCAACATTGAGACATTAAATCTACAGGGCTCATGTGTGTAAAATGGTGGGAACAGTTGTCTCCCTAATAATATGACAAGCCAGGACACACTCTGCAGCAACTGTCTCTACGTAATGTCTTCATTAGTATACACTTTATTCATTAAACTCATAGATGTACACATCCGTAAATACAGAGAGCACACCATATTCACGTTTCAGGTTATACCTGAACAATCTCTGTAATGGGATAGAGTATTTTCTGGGGTAAGGGGTAACCAAAGTGACATTTGATTATATATTAAGTACCACAAGAGGGGAGGCCATCACCACAGCTCTCTCTTGAACTCTATTCAAAATGGAACAGAAGGCTTCTGCCACTGGAGAGAGCTCCATATCATATTTCTCCACTGGCTCTTTGGTCTTCTCTACTAAGCAGAACCAGCAGAGGGAGCTAGTAATTAGACACTGGAAATGTGATTATATAATACAGCATTACTCATGGGGGAGTCCATAACTGTACATCTGCTTATTCATGTACAGTCATGACCTAACCCCTCCGTTAGTCAATTATTTTTTGTCCATCTTGGCTAAAACTCTTTTTAATTAAATAGTAAAAAAGTGATTAATTGAAACACTTGATTTACATTAGATAAAGTTACCATGTTTATGGTGTGAGAATTAAGCCATTCTCCTGTCTGTGCAGACTGTCTTGATATCCTCACTGCTCAGGTGCTGAAGAATGAAAACTATGCCATGGAGAAGCTGGAGAACCTGGCTGTGAGGCAGCTAGAGAGCACCCTGAAGGGGCCCATTCTGTGCTTCGTGGTTCCACCAGGGGTGGGAACGACCAGTGTGGGCCCTTGAAATGAAGTGGATACTGTCCGCTTTAATTTGATGGTATTTTCAGCCATATCAGGTGAACCGTTTAGAAATTATAGCACTTTTTGTACATAGTCCCCTCATTTTAGGGGACCAAAAGTATTGGGACAAATACTTTAATACACATAAGTGAATTAAAGTATATACTTAAAAGTTTAGTATTTGGTCCCATATTCCTTGTACTCAATGATTACATCAAGCTTGTGACTTTTGTGCCCAATATAAATTAATGATAAATAATGTATTGTATCATTGTGGCATCACTTATTGTAAATAAGAATATAACATGTTTATAATCACCTCTACATTAATGTGGATGCTACCATGATTATAGATAATCCTGAATGAATCGTGAATAATGATGATTGAGAAAGTTACAGATGCACAAATATCATACCCCCAAGACATGCTAACCTCTCACCATTACAATAACAGTGGAGGTTAGTATTTTATGATATTTTATGATATTTATACCTCTAACTTTCTCACTCATCATTATTCAGGATTATCCATAATTATGGTAGCATCCACATTAATGTAGAGGTGTTTAGAAACATATTATATTCTTATTTACAATAAAAGTGACTCCAAAATGACACAATACATTATTTCCCATACTTAACTTTTGACTACTTTAATACACATATAAATTAATTTGTCCCAATACTTTTGTACAAAACTAAAGTGCTGTAATTTCTAAACGGTTCACCCATTACGGATGAAAATAACCTCAACTTAAAGCTGACAGACTGCACTTTAACCTCATAGTTATTGTATCATTTAAAATCCAAAGTACTGGAGTACATAGCCCAAACAACAACAGTGTCACTCTCCCAATACTTTTGGAGCTCACTGTATATCATAATAACAAAAGGTACTGACATGATTTGTCCAGAAAGCAGTACTTGTCAAAGTACAAGTAGTTAATGTGTGAAGCCTTGACTGTAACTCACCAGTGGTCATGGTTGCTAGGTGGAGACAGATGTGGGTCAACAGCAGCAGATAAAAGGTTCAGGTAGATTAATGCTGTCTGTCTCGACGGTACATACCACCCCCTGCAAGGTGAGTAAACCTGAGAGTGAAACCTAGGAGTGGGAGCATGATGTCATCTTTCATGTTCCTTTGATCTCCTGTCACTATGGAGACTCGGTGGGGCGATGACATCATGGCCTACAGGCCCGGGCATGTCCATCCTGTGTCTCTCAGCCAGTCTCTGAGTTCATCCATAACCCCTAGCCTCCAGTCTCATACATTAACCGTGACTCCACACAACCCGCCATTGCAGTTTAGGAAGCTGCCTGTTGTGTGTTTTGATGTGGTTTCAGGTGTGCTTAGTGTGTGTGTGTGCGTGTAAGGGAGGAACCGGGTTCATGCTGGTTCAGGCTCATCTAGTAGGGTTTGTGTGCTGTAGTGTAGCGTTAGTGTCTGAGTGAAGTCTAATGATATCCGTGTTGTGTTGCCCCCTCATGTCTCTAATTAGCTTTACTCTGCTTCCTGCCTTTCTCCATCCTGTCTTTGGAGCCCCAGGGCCAGACATGTGTGGGAGGAGACCTCTATGTTAGTCTTCCTCTTGTGGTTTCTCTTCCAAATATACAGTTGAAGTTTATATGCACTTAGGTTGGAGTCATTAAATTTAGTTTTTCAACCACTTCACAAATTTCTTGTTAACAAACAATAGTTTTGGCAAGTGCATGACACAATACATTTTTCCAACAATTGTTTACAGATTATTTCCTTCCAGTGGGTCAGAAGTTCACATACACTAAGTTGACTGTGCCTTTAAACAGCTTGGGAAATTGCAGAAAATTGTCATGGCTTAAGAAGCTTCTGATAGGCTAATTGACATCATTTGAGGTGTACCTGTGGATGTATTTCAAGGCCTACCTTCAAACTCAGTGCCTCTTTGCAAGACATCATGGGAAAATCAAAATAAATCAGCCAAGACCTCAGAAAAAAAATTGTAGACCTCCAGAAGTCTGGTTCATCCTTGGGAGCAATTTCCAAATGCCTGAAGGTACCACGTTTATCTGTACAAACAATAGTACGCAAGTATAAACACCATGGGACCATGCAGCTGTCATACCGCTAAGGAAGGAAACGCGTTCTGTCTCCAGGAGATGAATGTACTTTAGTGCGAAAAGTGCAAAGAGAGATAATATGATTATAGAGGAGGATGGAGTAAACAAAGTTTGCATGTAAGAAGTCAATCTGTCTGATCTCTGGAAAGACCAGTAGTCCACTGGAGGTAGGTATGTGACCTGGTCTGGTTCAACTGGACCTGTTCCACTTCCTGCTGGAGTTAACAGCTCCCATGGTGCATCACTGTTCCACTTCACTTCAAATCAAGATGTATTGGTCACATACACATGGTTAGCAGATGTTAATGCTAGTGTATCGAAACACAATGGACAAAACACTTCCTGGAAACACAATAGGGGAAGGGGAAGTAAGAATCCCCATCGCAGTGATGGACAGAACATGAGCACTGTAGTCTCCACACGGGTGGAAGGTAGCCTAGCGGTTAGGAAAGTTGGGCCAGTAAACGAAAGGTTGCTCATTTGAATCCCTGAGCCGGCAAGGTGGAAAAATCTGCCCTTGAACAAGGCAGTTAACCCCCAACAACTGGTGCCGTGGACGTCGATTAAGGCATCCCCCGGCACCTCCCTGATTCAGAGGGTTTGGGTTAAATGCAGAAGACGCATTTCGGTCAAATGCATTCAGTTGTGCAACTGACTAGGTATCCCCATTCCCCCACACATGCTATAGTGTCCACATATACACATCACTGAGTGCTTTCAGAAAGTATTCATACCCCTTGACTTGTTTACAGCCTGAATTTGAAATGGATTGAATTTATTTTTCTCTCTCACTAATCTACATGTTTTTAGAAATGTTTGCACATTTATTGAAGATGAAAAACAGAAATCTAATTTACATAAGTATTCACACTCCTGAGTCAATACATGTTCGAATCACCTTGGTCAGCGATTACAGCTGTGAGTCTTTCTGGGTAAGTCTCAAAGAGATTTTCACACCTGGATTGTACAATATTAGCACATTATTTTTTTAATTCTTCAAAATGTGTCAAGTTGGTTGTTGATCATTGCAAGATAGCCATTTTCAAGTTTTGCCATAGATTTTCAAGCTAACATACAATGTCGTCTTGGTAAGCAACTCCGGTGTATATTTAACTTTGTTTTAGGTTATTGTCCTACTGAAAGGTACATTTGTTTCCCAGTGTTTGTTAGAAAGCAGACTTAACCAGGTTTTCCTCTAGGATTTTGCCTGTGCTTATCTCTATTCCGTCTCTTTTCATTAAAAAAAACTCCCTAGTACTTGCTGATGACAAGCATACCCATAACATGATGTAGCTACCACCATGCTTGAAAATATGAAGAGTGGAGAGTAGATTTTCCCTAAACACAACACTTTGTATTCAGGACATAAAGTAAATTTCTTTACCACCGTTTTACTTCAGTGCCCTGTTGCAAATAGGATACATGATTTGCAATATTTTTATTCTGTACAGGCTTCCTTCTTTTCACTCTCTCATTTAGGTTAGTATTGTGGAGTAACTAAAATGTTGTTGATCCATCCTCAGTTTTCTCCTATCACAGCCAACTCTAACTGTTTTAAAGTCATCATTGGCCTCATGGCAAAATCCCTGAGCGGTTTCCTTGCTCTCTGGCAACTGAGTTAGAAAGGGCGCCTGTATCTTTGTAGTGACTTGGTGTATTGATACAGTCTGCTTTTTTGTTTTTAGCCATCTACCAATGCAGTAGGTGCCCTTTGAGGCATTGGAAACCCTCCCTAGTCTCGGTGATTGAACATTTCTAAAAAATACTTTGACATTATGGTTTATTCTGTGTAAAAAAATATTTTCATTTTCAATTCAGGCTGTAACACAACAAAATGTGGAAAAAGTCAAGGGATGTGAATACTTTCTGAAGGCTCTGTATGTGTTGAGTCACAGATGGTCTGAAGACGATGTATTTAGGTGAGGGATACCTACCTTCCAGCAGTGTGATGGAAGACTAATCTCAGTAAGAATGCTTACAGCTAGTTAAGATAACAGCCCCACTAGCCTCAAGCCTAAGCTTGACCCCCCCAGTAGGAATGGTGCTCACTACTAAGAATTCACACTCACTCTGTCTTTCTTGGTTACACACACTCACACACACTCGCACATTCCGAGTTCAAACACACTGTGGCATGTTTCTACAGGCTCCCTCTGTAGGTCTGTTTGTTTGGTTTTGCTTTAATCCTCTTATATATTGACGTGTGTGGTTATGTAGTCATGCTTTCTGAGGAGGCAGTGTGTGCAGACCATGGCACAGCCAAACCGAAATCTCAGACTCAGTCGCAGAATTACCCACCAGGTGCACCGTGTTCTGCTGCATTCCACCGTCTTACTCCAAAATTTGATTTGATACTCCCACTTCCCCTCTCTGCCTCTTACTCTCTCCTTCTTCTGCTCTCCCTCACCGCTTGGCTGCCCAGAGAGAGCGAGAGGCATAGCAGGGAGGAACAGAAGGGACATGGCGGAGGAAGCAAGGCAGAATGATTTGTAAATTGCCTCTGGCAGTGCGAAGTCTGACCCAACAACACACATAAACACAGACACACACAGTGTCAGTGTTTCTACAACTGCAGCTGGTAGACATGCAGGTCATTAGTAACATGACTAGACAGTCACCAACCAGTTGAGTACATTGATATATGCATTGTTCCTTGTAGACAATTTGTTTTTTGTCCTGACTACCACTAGGACCCAGAGCAGAACCACAGCTTCACAGACCACAACCTTAACGTGACCTTTCTCAAGTTCTGTTCATCGTTACAGCCAACATCACGGCCACCACCCCTCCGGGAATGCTGGACCGGAAGGAGGTCCTACAGGTGCAAGGTCAAAAGCCAGGGATCAATGGTCAAGGTACAGGTTGGTCAGCTAAAGAGGCGCGGAACCTGTTTTGGCTATTGATTTATGTATAATTAATGTAACTGATTATTAACAGAGGAATAGCACACTTCATGGCATCGGTAGATCCCCTCTGAGATTGATAGATGTTAACCTGGATAAATATGGTAATGTGCTGTCAGGAAGAAGTGCGTATTAGATTATTGTATGGATGTGTATAATGTGTGTGTATAATGTCCTCTCAATGTACATTGAGGAGACGGTGGAGATAGCTGATGGGGAATCAGGTAACGACGAGCTACAACAGCATGGTCTCACCCCCCAATCGTTCCAGACACCTCAGGACATCATTAGCAAGTATGCAGACAAACATAAACACACACATAGCACACACACACACCATAGGGGAGCGGTAGGTCAAAGACAGGATGAGGGGAGTGATTATCTTTCTAGCAGGACAGAAGGGGGAGATTACCAGAGCCAGACAGTTTAAGACGGGTCACAGAGGGCACCTACTGGTACATACTGACACACACAGACAGATAATTAGACCAAAACAAATAGATTGGCAGTACAATAGTAAACCTACAGACACCCCAGTAGACCCAGATGGACTCGAGTCATAATGTTAACATAAACAACAGGGGCTGTCAGTATAGAGTCACACATTCCCGGTTCAGTCCAGACATCTTTACTGAGCCATACGTACCTCCACCATAGCTTAATTAAACGTGAGTAGTTGGGCATAGAAGAAGAAAAAAGGCCACTGGGGTTGGCTGGCTGGCTGAAGAACAAAGAGTGGAAGTCCGAGCATGCTGCAGATGGGGCCAGTACCTATCAGACATGGCCCCATCTGGGGGGAGACTGTGGTGTTCCATTATTATTTTGTCTCAAACACTCACATCACACTGTAATTTTTCCCATCGTGATTGATGCTGATGTTAGCTGAACTGTGTGTGTATGCAGGTACACTTGAGGCCGGTGTCCGCACCCTGGAGAATATCGAAGCGATCTGATCTGCCAGGTGGTGGCAATGAAGGTCGCAGAGGGTCACAAGTTCACCACATCAGAGGCCATGCCCCCCCAGGGAGTTGAGGATGAATGTAGGAAGAGCAGCAGGGGGACAACCGTGCCCCTCTGTGGGGCTGGAGATGAGACGTACTGTAGCTAGCTGTGTCAGTTACAGTCCCTACAACACACTACAGTGGTGAGCTGGACTCAGCAGCATCTCAGACTGATGTGGGCTGCATAAAGACAAGCACAACCCACACACTTCAAACTGTGAAATCACCATATCTGCTCCTTGATGTATTTGAGGACCTGGAGACTGGAGCTAATTGAGTTGTTAGTATGATATAGCCGTGTTCTTATGTACACTAGCAGGTGCCCCCCCCCCCCACCTCACACACTTTCACACTGCTGGCTGGCTGTGCATTCCCCGGTGCCAAAAGACTGCTGACCACTGCACAATGTCCTCACACAAACATACAGGCATGCTCACACAGTCACACATACAGTACACATACACACCATCCGCCATCTGAATATGGGGCCTTCTGGGGTATGAGTGGTGTTAAGGGGAGGGGGCAGGACTTAAGCCTGCTAGCAGACTGCCTCATGACCATATGCCCCCTCTCCCCTACCCCTCCTCCACCCAGTGTCTCTGTGCAGCTGCTCTTGTGTAACAGGAGAAATCACACTGCCAGTTAACATGGCCAGTGCCAAGGAGGAGGGGGAGAACAGAGAGGTTTTATGACTGTTGCATTTGCCCTATTGAAACTGAATTGGACTCTGTAACCACTCCCACTGTACAAGGAAAAACATCAGCAGATGAAAAGAGAGGGAGAGGGGGGCAGTCTTCCTCTGCTCTTTGTGCAAATGTCTGTTGCCAGGTAACGGTGACATTATTGCAGACCGAACAAAGAGTTCTGAGGAGGTGTGTGCGCACTGTGGGGGGGTCTGTGTCTTTCCTCTACCAGCTGCTCCACGACTGGCGGCTCGTGACATCTGTCACATGACCAGTTAGGAGCACACCTGTTGTTCTTTTGCCTACCTCTCTTGGTTGTATCTGTCATTGCACTGGACCGCTCAGAGGGAATGATCTGTCAGACCGGTTTCCTGTTATATTACACACTCAGACACTACTCCGTTATCTCGGTCAGTAAAGACTATCCTCAGTTATATTAACAGATAGAGGGAGGTGAGGAAGATATATATCCCCTCTTTAGTGCTTCATTGAGTGTCTGTAGAATGGTGCTGTGCTACAGTGTAGTTTGTTTTTATTGGCACGTGCACTAGCACAGTGAAATGCCTTTCTTGCTTGCTCTTCCACAAGAATGCAGTAGAATATGGGTAGAGAGTGTGTAGAATGTGCATAGAGACAGTACAAAAATAAAATAGAAGGGTCAATGCAGATTGTGTAGCTGTTAACTATTTAGCAGTCTTATAGCTTGGGGATAGACACTGTGGTATAAGACTTGATGCTCCGGCACCGCTTGCGTGCGGAAGCAGAGAGAACAGTCTATGGCTTGGGTGGCTGGAGTCTAACAATTTTCCCGGGCCTTCGTTTCACCCTGCCCGTTATAGAGGTCCTGGATGGCAGGGAGCTCGGCCCCAATGATGTACTGGGCTGTCCACACCACCCTCTGTAGAGCCATGCAAGCGAGGGTGGCACAGTTGCCATACCAAGCAGTGATGTAGCCAGTCAAGTTGCTCTCAATGGTGCAGCTGTAGAACTTTTTTATGATTTGAGGGCCCATGCCAAATCTTTTCAACCTCCTGAGGGATAAGATGTTCTGTTGTGCCTTCTTCACGACTGTTTGCGTGTGTGTGTGGACCATTTTAAGTCCATACTGATTTGGACACAGTGGAACTTGAAGCTCTCGACCCGCTCCACTGCAACCTCGTCGATGCGGAAGGGGGCATGCTATCCCCGCCCGTTTCCTGTAGTTCACGATCAGCTCCTTGGTCTTAATGATAAAGTGAGAGGTTGTTGTCCTGGCACCACACTGCCAGGTCACTGACGACCTCCCTGTAGGCTGTCTCATCGTCGTCGGTGATTAGACCTACCACTGTCGTGTCGTCAGCTAACTTGATGAAGGTGTAGGAGTCATACGTGGCCACACAGTCGTGGGTGAACAGTGAGTACAGGAGGGGACTAAGCACACACCCCTGTGGGGCCCCCGTGTTGAGGATCAGTGTGGCGGAGGTAATATTGTCTACCTTCACCACCTGGGGTCGGGAAGTCCGGAATCCAGTTGCAGAGGGAGGTGTTCAAACCCAGGATCCCAAGTTTTGTGACGAGCTTGGAGGGGATTTGTGTTGAACACTGAGCTGTAATCAATGAACAGCATTCTCACATAGGTACTGTATTTCTCTTATCTAGGTGGGAGAGGGCAGTGTGGAGTGCAATTTAGATTTCGTCTATGGATCTGTTGGGGGCAGTATGCAAATTGGAGTGGGTCGAGGGTGTCTGGGATGATGGCGTTGGCCATACAAGTGTTGAACTGATTGAAAACCTTACATTGGCTTCGGAGAGTGAGATCACCCAGTCCCCTCGGTCAGCGAGGGCCCTAGTGTATGGCTTGGTGTTGTTTTTGTTGAAGTGTTCATAAAATTAATTGCGTTCGTAGAGGCATCTTTTTGCAGATCACAGCTGTGTCTTCCTTTATAATCCGTAATGGGCTATAGCCCCTGCCACGTGTCAGGCATTGAAGCCTGTGTAATAGGATTCCACCTTGTTCCTATATTGTTATTTTGTTTGTTTGATGGCTCTGCGGAGGTCACAGCAGCACTTCTTGTACTTATTAGTTTTCTGAGCCATAGCCTCTGGGTTGGCTGTGCGACAACCTCAGTGTTAATCCAGGGCTTTTTATTGCGGAAACAGCAAACCTTCACTCTGGGGACAGCATTGGCGATGCATTTCCTAATGAAGCCGGTGACGTAAGTGGTTAGCTCGCCAATGCTATTGGCGGAGTCCCGGAACATATTCCAGTCAGCTATAGCAAAGCAGTCTTGTACCATACCCACTGAAAAGGAGGACCATTTCTCAACAGAGTGCGTCACGGGTACTTCCTGTTGTAAATGGGAAGCAGGAGTATAGAGTCATGATCTGATTTGTCAAAGGTGGGGACGATGGAGGGCCTTGTATGCTTGCTTGTGGGACTGAATGGACTAGGTCTGTTGAGTCTTACACTGTGCTCCTTATCCACATGATATTGGTAGTCAGGGCACTTCATCAGTGGGCAGCGATGTGCATAATAAGAGGTCTAGGGAGGCTGGCTCGTGACCGTACCGGGTTGTGTACTGTGTAAAAGAACAAACAGTATGTGCAGAAATGCTCACCCAGTCATTTTAAATCTTCCTCCAACCTCCCCAATGAACCCTCAAGTGGTAGTGCTAATATTCATATTAATTTCTATAATTTTCTCTGCAGCTTTCTAAGTTCTCGTCCTCTGTAATATGTGTGTCTTTCAGAGGGGGAGCCCAACCCGAGCAATCCGTTCTGCCACCTCTGGTCTCTTGGCCCTCCCACTCCTATACTCGTGCTCAGTCAATTTGGTTGGGGATCATTGATGGAGAGAGAGCGCTACACAACCTACGCCACTTAAAATGTGGAGTAGGTTGTGTAGATCTGTAGGGAACTAAAATCAAATCCCTTTTTGGGACAGCAAAATATGAAAAAGGTTCACAGGGGTGTAGATTTTCTATAGGCACTGTACATGTAAAGAAAAGCCTCGTCATACAGAATTAAAGCCTGCACCCATAACATGGTTCCTCTTGCCAGAACAAGAGCCAACTATAAACATGCACTTATAACCCTACTAGTTTGCAGACTTAAAGGGTGCAACTTACATTTACATTTAAGTCATTTAGCAGACGCTCTTATCCAGAGCGACTTACAAATTGGTGAATTCACCTTCTGACATCAGTGGAACAGCCACTTTACAATAGTGCATCTAAATCATTTAAGGGGGGGGGTGTGAGAAGGATTGCTTTATCCTATCCTAGGTATTCCTTGAAGAGGTGGGGTTTCAGGTGTCTCCGGAAGGTGGTGATTGACTCCGCTGTCCTTGTGCTGCTCTGCTCACGTTGTTGACTATAGGCTTACAGCAGTGTAGCTGTTCGAAAGTACACATGCACACTTATGTTAGTAACATAAGCATTCCATTCATACCCATGGGATTTGGGGGGTGTAGGGAGATCGGTGTTAGGGGCTCTTGAGCTCGCACAGGGTACTGGAATGTGTCTGTGTTATGTGTAAAGCAGGGAGAGGAGGAGGGTTATCTGGAGGGGAGGCAGACAGAGGTTGTTGACCACAGTATTATTCTGTTCTAGTCCTCACCGAGTAGGATACTGAAGCAGGGCGTAACTACATAGGAGTAATATTGTTTAAAAAAATAAAACATACAACCGTTCAAAAGTTTCAGATCACTTAAAAGTCCTTGTTTTTTAAAGAAAAGCACTTTTTGTACATTAATAACATCAAATTGATCAGAAACACAGTGTAGACGTTGTAGCTGTAAAAAGGCTGATTTATAATGGCATATCTACATAGGCGTACAGAGGCCCATTACCAGCAACCATCACTCCCGTGTTCCAAAGTCACGTTGTGTTAGCTAATCCAAGTTCATAATTTTAAAAAGGCTAATTGATCATTTGAAAACCCTTTTGCAATTATGTTAGCACATCTGAAAACTATTGGGCTGATTAAAGAAGCAATAAAATTGGCCTTCTTTAGACTAGTTGAATATCTGGAGCATCAGCATTTGTGGGTTTGATTACAGGCTCAAAATGGCCAGAAACAAGTCAGTCTATTCTTGTTCTGAGAAATGAAGGCTATTCCATGCGAGAAATTGCCAAAACTGAAGATCTTCTACAACGCTGGTTACTACTCCATTCACCAAACAGCCACTAACTGGCTCTAACCAGAATAGAAAGAGGAGTAGGAGGCCCCGGTGCACAACTGAGCAAGAGGACAACTACATTAGCGTGTCTAGTTTGAGAAACAGGCGCCTCACGTCCTCAACTGGCAGCTTCATTAAATAGTACCCACAAAACGCCCGTCTTAAAGTCAAAAGTGACGAGGCGACCCCGGGATGCTGGCCTTCTAGGCAGAGTTGCGAAGATAAAGCCATCTCTTTCCTGTGTTCTTTTGCCCATCTTCATACTCTCTTTTTATTGTCAAGTCTGAGATATGGCTTTTTCTTTGCATCCCGGGGTCGCCTCTTCACTGTTGATGTGTTTTGGGTACTATTTAGTGACGAACCATGTAGCTATGATGACAAGTTCCTACACGATTTCCTGATTTCACAGAAGGACCACTTAGATGTTAAATCATGGGAAATATTTTGTTTACCCACTGATAAAAAAGGCTTTCATCAAATTGATTTGTATTAATTTTTTTCTTTTGTGGTGGATTATCCCTTTAAGCATTTAACATTTCCCTAAGTTCATGAGTTTCAACTTTCTCACACAAACAACCGAGGACATATTTAAGAACTTGTTGAGATGTAGTGCCCTAACTTGAATCACCGGTTGCCTTTCCTTTATTTTGTGGAGGATTTGGATTGGATCTGATATTCAACACTTATGACCTGACTGGTCTGAACTTGGTGAAATTTCAAAAGGAGTTCAGACCCAGAGTTGAGGCCATCAATCATTGAGCTCTGTCTGTGTCTGCTGCACAGGTTGTTCTGGGAACTGGCTGAATAACCCAGAGTGGGTGAATTTTAGCGGTACTAGCCAGTGATAAAGTTCCTCCAGAGGAACCATATGTTACTCTGGCGTGGAAATTCTGGCCATGTACATTTAAGGGCAACCCTAATTTTTGGTGTAAGATAACAAGACAGTTGACCTTGAACATGCTGTTCATGTACCTCAGATCTAATATGGTGACGGAATTAATGAGGTTTACAAAGGCTTCTTGATGGGCATCAGCATCAGAGGACTGCTCAACATCCAGAGAAATACTGCTGGTACACTATATATACACACACAAAAGGTATGTGGACACCCCTTCAAATGAGTGGATTTGGCTATTTCAGCCACACCGTTGCTGACAGGTGTATAACACCGAGCACACGGCCATGCAATCACCATAGACAAACATTGGCAGTAGAATGGCCTTTTTGAAGAGCTCGGTGACTTTCAACATGGCACCATCATAGGATGCCATCTTTCCAACAAGTCCATTCAACATTTGTGCCTTGCTAGAGCTACCCCGATCAACTGTAATTGTGGTTATTGTGAAGTGGAAACTTCTAGGAGCAACAACGGCTCAGCCGAAGTGGTAGGCCAAACAAACTCACAGAACGGGACCACTGAGAGCTGATGTGCGTAGCATGTAAAAATAGTCTGTCCTCAGTTGCAACACTCACTGCAGAGTTCCAAACGTCAGCACAAGAACTGTTCGTTGGCAGCTTCATGAACTGGTTTGCCATGGTCAAGCAGCCGCACACAAGCCTAAGATCACCATGCACAATGCTAACAGTCGGCTGAAGTGGTGTAAAGTTCGCCGCCATTGGACTCTGGAGCAGTGGAAACGCATTCTCTGGAGTGATGAATCACACTTCAACATCTGGCAGTCCGACAAACAAATCTGGGTTTGGCGGATGCCAGGAGAACGCTACCTGCCCAAATACAAGGTAAAAATGCTACTAGCCCGAGCTGACAAGTTAAGTCTGTCATTCTGCCCCTGAACAAGGCAGTTAACCCTCTGTTCCTAGGCTGTCATTGTAAATAATTTGCTCTTAACAGGCTTGCCCAGTTAAATAAAATGCATAGTGCCAACTGTAAAGTTTGGTGGATGAATAATGGTCTGGGGCTGTCTTTCATGGTTCGGGCTAGGCCCCTTAGTTCCAGTGAAAGGAAATCTTAATGCTACAGCATACAATTACATTCTAGACGATTCTGTGCGTCCAACTTCCTGGCAACAGTTTGGGAAGGCCCTTTCCTGTTTCAGCATGACAATGGTTTGTCGAGCTCGGTGTGGATGACCTTGACTGGCCTGCACAGAGCCCTGACCTCAACCCCATCAAACACCTTTGGAGTGAATTAGAACGCAGACTGCGAGCGAGACCTAATCGCCCATCATCAGTACCTGACCTCACTAAATGTTCTTGTGGCTGAATGGAAGCAAGTCCCTGCAGCTATGTTCCAACATCTAGTGGAGTGCCTTCCCAGAAGAATGTAGCGGGGGGGCAACTCCATATTAATGCCCATGATTTTGAAATGAGAAATTCAATGAGCAGGTGTCCACATACACTTCATGACCAGAAGGATCAGAATTTACTGGCGATTTAATTTACAGTGCCTTGAGGAAAAAGTATTCACGCCCCTTTTGAGTTCCAGCCTGAACTTAATTGATGACATTTAGATGGTGTCACTGGCCTGCACACAATGTCAAAGTGGAATTGTTTTTAGAAATGTTTACAAATTAATAAAAAATGAAAAGCTGAAATGTCTTCAGATGATTTATCAATACACCCAATCACTACAAAGATAAAGGCGTCCTTCCTAACTCAATTGCCGGGGAGGAAGGAATACGCTCAGGGATTTCACCATGAGGCCAATGGTGACTTTAAAAGAGTTAGAGTTTAAAGGCTGTGATGGGAGAACTGAGGATGGATCAACATTGTAGTTACTCCACAATACTAAACAAAAAGATGGAAGCCTGTACAGCAAATCCAACATCACTGAGTACCACTCTTCACACAGTGGTGGCTGCATCATGTTATGGGTATGCTTGTCATCAGCAAGGACTAGGTTCGTTTTTTGGGGGTATAAACAGAATAGAGCTAAGCATAGGAAACATCCTAGAGGAAAACCTGGTTCAGTCTACATTCCAACAGACAAGTTCTCCTTTCAGCAGGACAATAACTTAAAACACAAGGCCAAATATACACGAGTTTAACAAGATGACAGAATGTTCCTGAGTGGCCTCGTTACAGTGGACTTATAAACGGCTTGAAAAACTATGGCTGTCTAGCAATGATCGATAAACAACTTGAAAGCTTGAATAATTGTACTCTCGGTGTGCAACGCTTGGACTTACCCAGAAAAATTGACAGCTGTGATCGCTGCCAAAGGCGATTCTAACATGTATTGACTCAGGGGTGTGAACACTTATGAAATACAGAAATCTCATTTACATTTAATAAAATTGGCTACAAATTCAAAAAATATTTTATCCATTTGAATTCAGGCTGTAACACATGTGGTATAAAATGGATGAGTGTGACTGTACAATAGCTAATATAGTGTATACTGTTAAGATGCAGTACTGTGTCATACCCTAAGACAAACTGATCTCATTTAGCCATTTTCATATCTCAGCCTCCAGTATCTATGCTGCAATAGTTTGTGTTGGGGGGCTAGGGTCAGTCTGTTATATTTGGTGTAATCCTGTCTTATCCGGTGTCCTGTGTGAATTTAAATATACTTTAATTCTCGCTCCCTCTCCCGGAGGACCTGAGCCCTGGGACCATGCCTCAGGACTACCTGGCCTGATGACTCTTTGCTGTCCCCAATCAACCTGGTCACGCTTCTGCTCCAGTTTCAACTGTTGTCTGTGGCTATGGAACCCTGACCTGTTGACTGGATGTGCTACCTTGTCCCAGACCTGCTATTTTGAACGCTTGGCTATGAAAAGCCAACTGACATTGACTCTGGAGGTGCTTACCATTCTTTTGCACCCTCCACAACCAGTGATTATTTGACCCTGCTGGTCATCTATGAACATTTGAACATCTTGGCCATGTACTGTTATAATCTCAACCTGGCCCAGCCAGAAGAGGACTGGCCACCCCTCAGACCCTGGTTCCTCTCCAGCCTTTCTAGGGAGTTTTTCCTAGCCATCGTGCTTCTACATCTGCATTGCTTGCTGTTTGGGGTTTTAGGCTTGGTTTCTGTACAGCATTTTGACATCGGCTGATGTAAAAAGGGCTTTATAAATACATTTGATTGATTATGCAACTGTTACACAACTAGATAATGACCTGAAACATGATTGGTCACTAACTGCAGAAAATAAGGAATTTCAATTCAAATACGTACTCTGTTGAATGTGGTTGAGAATCAGCAGAAAACTATGCAGCTGCCTCAGCAACAGCAGGGAGGGTGTGGATCATCATTCTGACCACCACCCACTTAGTTCTACGACGATGAGCCAAGACAAGCGCCACCACAGCCTGCCTGCTACCTCCAACATCTACATGCTTTCCACTGGGCCCAACAGGAGATACTACCAAAATATGACTAGAAACAAAGCTGCAGACAATAGTAGCCTACTGTTAATATTAACACAATTGTACATTTCAGGGATTGGGGTGAAGGAAATTGTGATTAGTGCATCTGGAACAGGTTGTGCTCAAGCTGTGCTCAGATGTAGTAGTCAGCTGGCCCGAGGCTGATTCTACAGACAGATTTGCCATTTAAATCTGAGCAAGGATTAAATAATCCACCCTGAAAGTCTGCATAACAGACAACTTCCTCAGGGCAGGGAAAATAAGGCCTCATCTATGACCTCATCACAAGGAAACTACCCTGTGCTGTAAATCACCACGGGAACCACTACTCTGCACCTCACACAGCAACACACTAGAATAGCAGATACCAGTTAGTGATCAAAATCCCATGACTGCTTTGCTCCACCACTTATGGGCACATCTAATTGCAGATTTGATTGAATGAGGCCTGGGAAGGAAACAGGAGCACTTTCCCCTAAACAGAATGAGCAGTACACATGACTGAACATGGCTGTTACTTTAAGGGCCACTACTGGGGGAGATAATGCATGACGGAAGTGGCGTGAAGACAAAACAGCAGCAGGGTCAGAGAAAGAGTGGTCTGTGTTCCCCAGTAGAGTGTAGCTGGCTGGGTGCCAAAGTCCCCAGGGTGTCCAGGGGGCCTCTGGTAATTATGGTCCTACAGAGCTAACCCTTCATTCACTAGGCCAGAAGACAGACGCCCCAGCCTCCACGGGGCTGGATAGGACTGGGAAACACATGCACACACAATGTACCATAATCAACAATGCACCCCACAGCACACACACACACAAACCTTTGTGATCAGCAGTGCACTCATGCATGTCTATATGATTAAAGCCATCTGATGAGTATAAAGTGCTTAACTAGAATGATAATTGCATAGTTGGAGTAAATCCATGCCAATAAATAATGCTGTTATTGCCTATAGCAAATCACAGGGATGGAGAAATTGCACAAGGTATGAAAAAGAGATTTATTTAATGACAAAATAAAACAAAAGACAATTAAGAGATGGGGACCAGCAACAGTACTATGTATCCACAGAGATGTTTGGCATTGCTATGCCCACTCACAAACAGAATTTAGATAAAGACAGACAAACGACGAGCGAAAACTAACTTACAAAATAAAATACATTGAAGTTTTCGAAAGAACGACACAATTGATCTACAAACACTGAAAGATTAGCCACAAGGGTACAGCCTTTTTCATTCATTAAAAGTCATTACAAAAATTATAACAATCTCCATTTAATAATAACGATATTATAACTGTAGAAACTGTCCTCATTCCTGGGGCGTATTCATTACATCTTGCAACGGAAAAACATTTACCGTTTAAGAACCAAACAGAACGAAACTGAGGGACCTACCTGAATTTGTCCAATAGAAACTCTTGTTTTAGTTGTAAAACGCTTTGCAACAGACAAAACGTTTTGCAACAGAATTGGAATAACGAATACACCCCTGGTCAGATATTCAGTGGTTTAGGCTGAAACCATTGGACTCCAGAGAGACCAAACTAGCTTTTCAGCCAATGTCCGTGCACACAGTACTAGGACCTTCTCATCCAAGGAGGGGAAAAAAGGACAACATAATTAAAAATCAAAAACATTAATAGTTCATTTCACTTCGACTCAACTGAAATGCAATATATAAAAAATAAAAACATTTGCCATTGTTTTTGCTTCCCCACCCTCCCTCAAATTGAGTCCACCCACTGCGTCTCTCACTATCTGTAACACTTCTGCCAGCTTCCCTCTGCAAAGATGGACCACAAAACTGAGCCCCCACCTGTTGAAGTGTACACTCCATTAGGTGCGCTCTGGGTTGAAGGGCATTGGTGGATTATCCTCAGAAAAACTTACCTTTAATTATTTAACGAATATTGTATTGAAGCCTAAAATGTAATCCCAGGGATAGAGTTCCATTGTTTGCATCAAGCTCTTACCAATCTGTGAAAGTTCTAAACCACAATTTACAATGGCAACAGGTTCCTTGGGACAACACTTACACCCTGCTGCAAACCCAGGTTTCCTGTAGTGTGGAGTGTGTATGTGTGTGTCTGTATGCGTGTGTGTGTTAGTGGCTGTCCACCTGACAGTCCTCAGCACATGGATATGGTGACATTGATGCCCAGGTTCCCATTCTCAGCGAACAGCTGCGCGATGGAGGTGTCAAACACCAGGCAGTCGCTGTTCATAATGGCCGTGGCAATGCCCTCGTGGATGGAACGGGGCGTGGCCTCCCAGGTGAGCCGTCGCCGGTGCCCGTTGAGCTCCAGGCGGTAGGCAAAGTTCTCTGCCTGCTTCCGCGTGCCGATTAGCTGCACAATGGCAAAGAACTGCTGGTGGCCGTCGTATTTCTCCTGCTTCTCCAGGACCAGCATGAAGTGGAAACCAAAGCAGGACTGCATCATGACCCAGTCCACTGCTCCAGGCAGGTTAATGTCTGTAGCCAGGAACACGATGTCCTCACCCTGCAGCGTGGTGATGGATTTGTGCTGGTGCATGAGGTGGGGCATTACCGCGTCCAACGAGCCCTGCCACTTACAGGAGGCCCCTGGGCAAGGGCAGGAGTACGGCCGGAACTCACAAAGCTCCTCGTGCTCCGCCTTGTCTGTGTGGGGCAGCGTTACCTCGCAGCCCGACGACGCATACTTGCAGGGGAACAGCACAGAGTTGGCTACCTTCTCCATGGCCAGGTTCCGGATGGAGCCCAGCGGGCCCCGACAGGTGGGGCAGCAGGTGAGCTTGGGACGGCAGTTGCTGCAGACCAGGTGGCCGCTCTGGCACTGCAGGATGGGGGGCAGCACATAGTCGAAGCAGACAGGGCACTCAAACAGGCTGGCCAGGTCGCTGTTAGAGGCTGTAGTGCCGGACAGGGTGGGGATGCGCTGGGAGGGGGCGCACTTGGAGGTTCCTGTTGGCAGCGCTGTGGCGGTCTGGCGACTCATTTCTGTTGAGAAACACAAGGGTTAGAGAGATACACTGGGCGAATAACTGAACTAGACATTTGGTGAGAACACTAAAATAGGTGATAGTAGAGGGGGAATGTGAAGACAAATGTCAAGCCTCTCATGGAGACTGTTGCCAGGTCACGTAGGCAATATGGTATAAAAACAGAGAAGGGCACATAAAGTACATAAGGCATATAGATCACATGGACTATGATCAATGAATACCAGACAAACAAAGTCATGGAGATCGCTGTAACGGAGAGGCAGACGGAGACATGCTCTAGATTTCATCTTCTCCATGCCGAGACCCCTGCCATGTAAATTAACAGAGTTAGGCCTCAGGGCCTCTAAGGAGGTGTATTCAGTGATAGTAATGTTCCTCTCCCAGTACAGCTGCAGTACAGTGGGCCTGGTTGGGGCCTCAGGGCAGGCAGCCCTCTACACTGATGAGTATCTCCCCTCCCTCTCTCTGGGGGTCAGGTGTATCACAGAGCCTCCAGGCTATCTGTCCATTTGCTCTGATAAAGTCTGACCAGCGCAGGGCAAGCAGACAGCTTGGAGGAGCTATTATGGGTTTGGGAGAGCGACACAGATTTTAAAGGTAAAAGAATTAAGGTTCCAGGCGGCAAAGTGGACTGGGATGGCTGTGAGAGCAAAGCAGAAGGCTAGCTTCCTGTGAGCTGTTCCCATGGCAACAGGCTGTGGTTGAGGGCTTTGTGGATGGGACGGCCAACCGATGGGAACAGGAGGGAGGGATGGATTTTTCCTGGGCCGCCTGGCAGGAGCTGGGTGTGACCCACCCCTGGCCCTGCTGCTACTGCTGTTTCTTTATATAACCCAAAGCCGTAGCACATTGTACAGCTCAGAGACTGGGAGGTGGGCAGGAAGACAGCTATGATGATGGTGGGGGGGGGGGGGGGGCACTGTGGTCCAGCCAAAATGGAGGTAGTTCACTGAAACTGTAGGAAGCACAGAAAGGGAGAGTGGAGGAGGGGAAGGGAGGGGCAGACTGGGCAGCAGGGCTGTGCGTGTAGGTGTCATTGAGCCTGCCTGTAAACACATCTGCTCTGATAAAGCTCTACCTATTTATAGGCCTCCTAGCGAGCAGCTCTGGACACACAAGCAACAACTGTGGACTAAATTAGCACAGAACAACAAGGCCAAGACTAGCAGACCTAAAAATAAAAAAATAACGAGCTTAACGTATAGGAGCTAAGAACACATCTTGTTCAGATGGCAGAGTTGCAATTGGTGGCTATAGTTTGGTCCTTGCTATCTGGGATTGTTGTCACGTCCCTGCCCCATTAAGTCGATCTTTAAAATGGTTACGGTAAGGGTTTGGGCAGGGCTCTACAGTTTCTCTCACCTATGTGCCTAAATATTTTTATTTAGGAGCACCAGTGCACCCCAAAAAAAAGATAAATGATAATTGTTGTAATGATTACATCACTGTACCGCAGCCCCAGTGCCATGGAGAATACACTGACCGCGGATTCAAGACTGTCATGCATGCACCATTACTACAAAGAAAACAGCTTGTTACATGAAATATTTTTCATTGTGCTCCTTGTAAAAAAAAAAAAAAAAAGGTCAGCATAAAGCCCTGGGTTAGAGTTAGGGTTAATAAAGGGACACAGAGACATACAAAAGGCCTCATTGCCAAAATCCTGAAGTATCCCTTTAAGGCAAGGGACGTCCCAAGGATCCCTGATAACTCTAACCCTGGGCGGTTAGTGTCTGTATGAGGTACAATATATATATGCTGGCGTGAGCGAGCCCCTTAGCAGGAAGTCTGCAGTGACAGCAACAGAGTGTTTGTGTTGCTTCTGCAGCCTGCATGTGGGCAGTGGTGTGCTCCAATGCAGCAGGGAGGGAGATGCAGACAGCTCTTTAGTTTTGTTTGTCAACTGGAGGCATTGGTACCAGCAACCTACTCCCTCATCCCAGTCTGTCTGCCTGCTGCTTGGCCCTCCTGGATGCAGGCAGCCATGGGACTGGTGCAATAATGAGCATAATTAACACTGCTCTGAGAGTATGCTCATTGGTGTGCCTGCAATGAGGATCATAGAAGGAACAGGCGACATGAGTGTTTCTCCTACTGAAGAGAAGATTTGTAAGTCGCTCTGGATAAGAGCGTCTGCTAAATGACTTAAATGTAAATGTAAGATGTTTATGATTTTGAACCAGGGTATACAGGACAGAGTGAGGGAGCAGGTGAGCGGAGGTTACTGTAGGGATCAAATCAAAGCAGTTTCATCATAAATAGTGGAAATTAACCTCCAAATAAACACCCAAAACAGCCAGGTCTTGTGCCATAACAGTGCTTGACTTGAGCAGGAGTTCACCGAATCCGAATACCAGCACCTCAAAATATTCTACAAGCTCAAGCAGTAAAACATTTGCGCGAAAGTATTGTGGAGCTCCTGTACCAAAATATAAAAACAGTACCAGAACGTATTTCAGTCCATGTCAAGTACTGCATCACAATCGTACAGTCAATAACACAATAGAAAAATCTATGTAGTGTGTGCAAATGTAGAAAACTAGGGAGGTAAGGCAATAAATAGGCCATAGAGACAAAATAATTACAATTTAGAATGGAGTGATGGATGCGCAGATGATGATGTGCAAGTAGAGAAACGGGTGCAAAAGAGCAAGAGGATAAATAACAATATGGGGATGAGATAGTTGGGTGTGCTATTTACAGATTTACTGTACCTGTACACAGCCATCGGTAAGCAGCTCTGACAGCTGATGCTTAAATTTAGAGGGGGAGATACGAGTCTCCAGCGATTTTTGCAATTCATTCCAGTCATTGGCAGCAGAGAACTGGAAGGAAAGGCTGACAAAGTAAGTGTTGGCTTTGGGGATGACCAGTGAAATATACCTGCTGGAGCACGTGCTATGGGTGGGTGTTGCTATAGTGGCCAGTGAGCTGAGATAAGGCGGGGCTTTACCTAGCAAAGACTTAGATGACTTGGAGCCAGTGGGTTTGGAGACGAATATGTAGTGAGAGCCAGCCAACGAGAGCATACAGGTCGCAGTGGTGGGTAGTATATGGGGCTTTGTTTACAAAATGGATGGCACTGATAGACTGCATCCAATTGCTGAGTAGAGTGCTGGAGGCCATTTTGTAAAATGACATCGCCAAAGTCAAGGATCGGTAGGATAGTCAGTTTTACAAAGGGTATGTATGTTTGGCAGCACGAGTGAAGGAGGCTTTGTTTTGCAAAATAGGAAGTTGATTCTAGATTTAATTTGGATGCTTAATTTGAGTCTGGAAGGATGCCCTGAGGGTGTCTCAGGGGGAGTGGGAATTGCAAATAACACATTTTCATTTCCCACCCCACACCTGTACAGGTTATCCACTTGTACATACAGTGAAACAGAACTATATATGCACCCCCTAATTATAATTTTCTTATGGTTAAGAGGGCAGAATTACTTTTACTGGAAAGAGGTGGTATTTAAACTCAGTGGAGTAGGCTACCTCAGGCTCTGGTAGGACTGGGTGAGCAGTCAGAACTGTATGTGTCGACTGTGGTCAGTGTCCTAGGATGGGCTGACTTGTGGTGCGGTACCAGTAGAAACTCGAGGCCATGTCTTCACACTGGAACACAGGCAGTTGTACAGAATCACTTCAAGAGATCTAGTGCTTCCCCCTATGATTTTTTTCTAAAGCACCAGTGACAAAGTCAGCCTGGTAGTGGGCTTGTGGCACGGTTTTGGAGGAGCAGAGCCAATTTTGCGGTTTTAAATCTAATTTCCTGCAATTCTACACATTTTGCCATGGCTTATGCAGTGTTCTTATGCCACCCGAAAGACTCAAACATAAGCAATTAGTGGCTTTATTGTCATGAGAAACGTGTTTACATTAGAGGTCGGCATGGCCGATTAATTAGGGACGATTACAAGACTGCGCGGCAGGCTGACCACCTGTTACGCGGGCGCAGCCAAGGTAAGTTGCTAGCTAGCATTAAACTTATCTTATAAAAACAATCTTCACATAATCACTAGTTAACTACACAGAGTTGATGATATTACTAGTTTAACTAGCTTGTCCTGTGTTGCAAATAATGAATGCGGTGCCTGTTAATTTATCGAATCACAGCCTACGTCGCCAAAAGGGTGATGAGTTAACAAGCGCATTTACGAGAAGAAAAAAAAACGCTGTCGTTGCACCAATGTACCCAACCATAAACATCGGCTTTCTTAAAATCAATACACAAGTATATATTTTTATACCTGCATATTTAGTTAAAATAAATCAATGTTAGCAGGCAACATTAACTAGGGAAATTGTGTCACTTCTCTTGCGTTCTGTGCAAGCAGTCAGGGTATACGCAGCAGTTTGGGCCGCCTGGCCCGTTGCAAACTGGGAAGACCATTTCTTCCTAACAAAGACCATAATTCATTTTCCAGAATTTTACATAATTATGACATAACATTTAAGGTTGCACAATGTAACAGCAATATTTAGACTTATGGATGCCACCCGGAACGGTTCCGTATTTCGCTGAAAGAATAAAAAAAGTTTTGTTTTCAAAATGATAGTTTCCGGATTTGACCATATTAATGACCTAAGGCTCGTATTTCTGTGTGTTTATTATAATTAAGTCTATGATTTGATATTTGATAGAGCAGTCTGAGCAGTGGTAGGCAGCAGGCTAGTAAGCATTCATTCAAACAGCACTCCTGCATTTACCAGCAGCTCTTCACAATGCTTGAAGCACAGCGCTGTTTATGACTTCAAGCCTATCAACTTCCGAGATTGGGCTGGCAATCCTTAAGTGCCTATAAGAACATCCAATAGTCATAGGTATATGAGATACAAATGGTATAGAGAGAAATAGTCCCATAATAACTACAACCTAAAACTTCTTAACTGGGAATATGGAAGACTCATGTTGAAAGGAACCACCAGCTTTCATATGTTCTCATGTTCTGAGAGTGGAACTTAGTTAGCTTTTTTACTTTTACATTCTTCTCCAACACTGTTTTTGCATAAATAAATAATGAAACATGTTTAAATTGAGACTAAAATGATTTCATTTATTATATTAAGCTAAAATTAAGTGTTCATTCTAGAGATCGACCGATTATGATTTTTCAACGCCGGTACTGGTTTTTGGAGGACCAAAAAAAGCCGATACCGATTAAAAATCAGCCAATTTTTTGTTGTTGTAAAAATGACAATTACAACAATACTGAATGATCACTTATTTTAACTTAATATAATACATCAATAAAATCAATTTAGCCTCAAATAATGAAACATGTTCAATTTGGTTTAAATAATGTAAAAACAACGTTTTGGAGAAGAAAGTAAAAGTGCAATATGTGCCATGTAAGAAAGCTAACATTTAAATTCCGTGCTCAGAACATGAGAACATATGAAAGCTGGTGGTTCCTTTTAACATGATTCTTCAATATTCCCAGGTAAGAAGTTAAGTTGTAGTTATTATAGAACTCTCGCTCTCCATACCATTTGTATTTCATATACCTTTGACTATTGGATGTTCTTATAGGCACTTTAGTATTGCCAGTGTAACAGTATAGCTTCCGTCCCTCTCCTCGCCCCTACCTGGGCTCGAACCAGGAACACATCGACAACAGCCACCCTCGAAGCAGCATTACCTATGAAGAGCAAGGGGAATAACTACTCCAAGTCTCAGAGCGAGTGACGTTTGAAGCGCTATTAGCCTGCACCCCGCTAACTAGCTAGCCATTTCACATCGGTTACACCAGCCTAATCTCGGGAGTTGATGGGCTTGAAGTCATAAACAGCGCAATACTTGAAGCACAGCAAAGAGCTGCTGGCAAAACGCACAAAAGTGCTGTTTGAATGAATGCTTACGAGCCTGCTGGTGCCTACCATCGCTCAGTCAGACTGCTCTATCAAATCATAGACTTAATTATAACATAATACAAGCCTTAGGTCATTAATATGGTCAAATCCGGAAACTTTCATCTCGAAAACAAGACGTTTATTCTTTCAGTGAAATACGGAACCGTTCCGTATTTAATCTAACGGGTGGCATTCATAAGTCTAAATATTCCTGTTACATTGCACAACCTTCAATATTATGTCATAATTACGTAACATTCTGGCAAATTAAGCGGCCCAAACTGTTGCATACACCCTGACTGCGTACAGTGAACGCAAGAGAAGTGACAGTTTCACCTGGTTAATATTGCCTGCTAACCTGGATTTATTTTAGCTAAATATGCAGGTTTAAAAATATATACTTCTGTGTATTGATTTTAAGAAAGGCATTGATGTTTATGGGTAGGTACACCTTGGAGTCCTTTTTTTGCGAATATGCACCGCATCGATTACATGCAACGCAGGACATGCTAGATAAATTAGTAATATCAACCATGTGTAGTAAATTAGTGATTATGATTGATTGATTGTTTTTTCTAAGATAAGTTTAATGCTAGCTAGCAACTTACCTTGGCTTACTGCATTCGCGTAACAGGCAGGCTCCTTGTGGAGTGCAATGAGAGGCAGGTGGTTAGAGCATTGGACTAGTTAACTGTAAGATTGAATCCCCGAGCTGACAAGGTAAAAAAAAATCTGTTGTTCTGCCCCTGAACAAGGCAGTTAACCCACCATTCCTAGGCTGTCATTGAAAATATGTGATCGTAACTGACTTGCCTGGTTAAATAAAGATTCAATAAAGGTGTTAAAATTTTTTTTTTTTTTTTTTTAAAGAAGATATCGGCCAAACAGATTCCCGACTTGAAATCGGCCCCAATTAAAATCGGCCATTATTGGCCACACGAGAAGGGGTAGCTCAAAATGTCCCTCCACATGGAGAGGAGTCGATTACTAAACCAGCTCAAGGTGGTAGCTCACTGGGCCTTCATTAGATGACCTGTACATTGTGGACCCCAGGAAGAGTTGCTGCTGCTTCGCAACACCTAATGGGGATCCCAATAAAATACCAATCCCCCAAACACCTGTTTTACCAACCAGGTCACTTTCCCTGCGTTAACCCAAAAACACAGCTCTCTCATACAGATCTCACTCACACGGACAGACACGAGAAAGAAAATGTTGCTTGCCTTCGTCCATAAGATTCCCAAATAAGGCTTTCTTCTTCTCTTGAAATGTGGGGACCTCTGAAAGGGGAGAGAGAAAATAGAGGTTAACTAGTGGAGTAAAAACAAGACAAGAAATAGAGTCAAACGGAGCTGAGGTCTCCATAGAAACACGCCAATCAGCATCACTGAAGTCTCAGTTCTGTGAAGGCCCATAAGCCCACCTTCTGTTCTCTGCTGGGCAACCACTCAGGGCTGGTCATGGTCAACAGTTCTAGCTATAGTATACACTGAAGGTGGACATGTGTTGGGGACTGGGACCTGCTCAAACTTCAGCCAATACAAATGCAGTGTTAACCAGTGAGCCGAGG
The DNA here is from genome assembly GCF_036934945.1 of Oncorhynchus masou masou. Classification (NCBI taxonomy): domain Eukaryota; kingdom Metazoa; phylum Chordata; class Actinopteri; order Salmoniformes; family Salmonidae; genus Oncorhynchus; species Oncorhynchus masou. Next base: position 75,702,232 of record NC_088242.1, read on the forward strand.
AAAGAAAACGTCATGGCTACGGCAGTTCTCTCTGAGACAAGTGTTAATACTGAGCTCTCTTGGCCCATCAAATGGGCAATGGGTTAACAACACTAATGCAAGGTATATTACATGAAGCATCGATTTCCCCCTTCAGTCTTTCCCTTAGAACTACCTTTAAATATTTAAGAATGTTCCATCGAAAATTCAGAGGCACCTACGTTTTTACACTGTCCACTAGCATTTAGGCCTGCTATCACATTACAACAACTTGGGCTAGACCTTGCTAAATATCCTCGCTGCCTGACACGAACATAGAAATTACTTTGCATCCTTGTCAATCAGTTGACTGATTTTGTAAACTGGTCAGTGCCCACAAAGTGACAAACGAAATGTGCATGGAAACACGTGAAAAACCAGTGTAAAGCTCAATTAAAAAAAATATTTTCTGGAAAAACCAACAAGTACACAATACACATTTTATTAAAACTGCAATACTCCTAATTTTCTAAACCACAATAACGAGAGAAAAGTGTACTAGTAGTGAGAGTTGGGTTCTTTGGTCTGGGTTGATCATGAAATGTCTCCCCAGACAGGAATACATAGCGCACTACGTAGATTATTTGCTGAATTCCACAAGGCCACAACCATGCTTAAACCACACAGGGCATAGTTGCCCTTTAAAATCAATTGCACACCAGCAAGATACCATTGTATTAAGATAAAGGTGTTTGTGGCGGTTCTTGTAAGTGTTTCATGTGATTGGAGAGTTTGCAAATCAAATGCTCAACCGATTGATACAAATCATGATAAAGCTGACATGCTACTTTGCAGTAAACATTTAATTGGGAAAGCCTTTAGAAATGACTGTTTAGGCACGCTAACTGGCTACACAACAACAGATAGGCGGACAGAAATCAGGAGGTACTTCAGAAAGATTCAGGAAATACATTCTATTCATGAATTGAGCAATGAGTGCAATAACTACTTTTCTAATAAGTTAAAGTTAAATGTGCTCAGTCCAGAGCCTCAGCCACTGATTGATGAGACACACCCCCCCCCCATTCACATGGATGCCGGGAAGCGACAAGTTCGCATCCCTGGATCGAGGTCCTGATTGTGGTCTTCTGTAGCGCAGTTGGCAGACTTGGTAGAGAATGGTGCTTGCAACGGCAGGACAGTAGGTTCGATTCCCATGTGTCAAATGTGTGCACGCATGACTGTAATCCGCTTTGGGTAAAAGAGTCTGTCAAATGGCATATATTATTATTGACCCAAATCTCTGCACCGAACATGTCAGATTTGTAGTTTTAACATCTGGCTACCCAGGTCTAACCCATTTGTTGAATCATGTTTTTGTGTAAAACCATGAATTCTCATCACTAGCCTGTTAAAATATGACTTATTGAAGATGACAGCCGGTAAGGAGCACCAGAAACTAGCAGATGCAGGCTAAACCCAAAACAAAACACTATCATGTGCATCAGCAGCCTCCTCCATGTAGGCATCTGGCTTTGAGTTAGTGTGGACTAGAAGAGTCAGGCGAGTCTCCTTCTGCCCTGCCTCCTTACTGTAAACTCCTGCTGCTGTTTACTACCAAACACACACTGTCTGCCTGTGCTCTGTGCCCTCCACACACACAACCACTTTAAAGCAGTCCAATAAAGTGACGTAACAGCCTACATCTGAACACAGAGGGAGACAGAATGAGAGTTGGCAACCATGAGTGTTGAAAAAACAAAACCATTTCTTCTCAACACAAACATGCCATTATTTGTTGTCCACTCATGTCGTCTCTCTCACGATCCTGCACACACACAATCAATTAGAATCTGCAGTACTTTGCAGAAAACAAAGCCAAATGTCGGGACAGAAGTGAACACCTGTAGGTATTTATGACGCCACAGTTGCACCCCAGGTATAGGAGGAGCATGGGAAAGGGCAAACATTCCATTCCAACAGACATTTTTCCCACTGAAAATTAGCAGTGGGGCATTTATGAGCCACAGAGTGCAAATAGGACTTCTTACCTTTGGGGTTGTTGGCTGTTCTAGTGGCTATGCATGTGAAGAGCTTGAGAACCCCATTCCATGAGTTCACAGGCTGCACATTAGCTCTGCCCGACATAGGGAGAGAGTGAGGGAACTCTTCATTGCGGTTTTTCCATAGAAACAAAACAGCCCATAACAGAGGGCCGCTCCTTTCCGGTCCCCCCCCCCTCCTTTGGGTCTCTGCCTAAACCCCCATCTGAAAACACAGATGTACTACTTCTATCAGAGCCTGAGAGTCCATGGACAGACACCTTGGAGGGATGGAAGCCTCATACAGAGCCAAAGAGAGAACACACAGAAATACACTGATCCAGGCTCTTCTTTCACCACCACAGCAGAGAGAGCAGGAGGCTAGAATCCAAAAATCCTCTTTAAAGTGCAGCCCAGGAAAAGGCCAAGAAAGGGTGGAGGACCCGAGGGTGGGGGCGAACAGAGACCCAAAAACACGTTGCTGTAATTCAGGAATGTTACACAAGTATATCCAGCTCCCAGAGCCTAGCAGGCAGCTTGGGCAGCAGTCAGCTTTGGCAGCAGGCAGGCAGCCCAACCAGGGAGAGAGGGAAAGAAAGGGAGAACATTGAAGAGGAAGCTAAGGAAACACTGCCAGTGTTTATCTCCTCCTGAAAGCGTAGTTGAGCCCTGGTGTAAGTACCCTCCCTGCATCCTCTGGTTGATCCAGATCCAGTCAAGAAGGCAGCTGCTCCAGGCAGAGAGAGGGAACTCCCAGGCAGGCAGCTGGGTGAAAGAGATCGACAGTCCTGGCTGAGCACCACAGAGCAGTCCCTCTAGAGGGATCTACACAGTCTATGCAACGGATCTGACAGAGGGTCGCTGCTGCTCCCTGTAGGCTAAGGAGACCAACAGACTGGAGAGAGTATGCTCACATTCTCCCTCACTCACTCTCCTGAGGTGTGGGGCCCTTTCTCCTGGGCTCAGCCCTTCTCAGATTACAGTCTGCCTGCTCTGGCAGCTCCACCTCCAGCATGGCTGACACCTTCCTTCCTGCCTCTCTGCTCCCTTCCTTCCTCTGACCACGTGGACTAGACAAAAGAGACTGGAGAGGGTAAGAGTCTGAAAACACAACTACTGTTAAATACACTCTGACCTCTGACCCCATAGCAGCTTCACAGTGGAGTGAACACCCCAAAACACAAAAAAGTCAGACTATACATGAAATGCAAAGCACGTTCAGAGTGGATACCAAAAAAAAATACTCCATACATACCCTCTTAACAGACACTCCACCATAACTTACATTTCCACTACTTGTGTACTCTAAATGGTAACTGCTGTATCCAATCAAATCCAAAGACTTCCCATGAGGCATGACCTATCTGTGAGAGCAAAGTGAAAGTAAATAAAATAAAAAGAATAATAGTCAGCACCATGGCCAAAGTATTAGCAGCCCACAAAGTCCAGGTAAAAAACAAATATCTCTAGTCACCATTTGACAGGCTTATGGCTGTATTTGTTTATTATCAGGCCGTTTGTCTCTCAATATTTCAGACCATCCAACTTATACCATGTCACAAAATATTTTTCAGCAACAGATATGATGGCATGACCTTACAGAATGCTAGAACAGCAACAATCTATTATATACAGACCTCATTACCAACCTAACGATACTAATAAACTGACAATAGACTAGACAGAAGATCCATTCACTGCCCTTTCCTCTCCTCCCTGATTAACATTTTAAGGCTATTACACAGACAGAGATATTCCTACTAAAAGCAGCTGGATATTCTTTGGCATCCTGCAATAGACTGGTGAACAAAAGGTTACTCGGGCAGGCACCAGACAGAGCATATAAAGAGCATATAAACAGTAGCAGCAGCATGCAAAGGGGTAGCTCTTATGGTTGCTATTAAAGTATAATGTCTTAAAGCCACAGCTACAGTAATTTGGATATAGCCTACATCTTGATTTGGTAAGAAAATGACTAAAAAACCTTTGTCAAGCGTATTGTCAGAGGAGGGCAGGGGGGGGGACTGAATTCCCATGAATGACAAGTGTCAACATTTACATCAAATCTAGACAGACACCTGCAAAGGGACAGAATGCATAGAACTCAACCAGCAGGATGCAAAACAGGTTCCCCGGGGGAAATGTACCATCGGTCTACCACAAAGAACACAACAATTTTTTATTTATTTAACCTTTATTTAACCAGGTAGGCTAGTTGAGAACATGTTCTCATTTACAACTGCGACCTGGCCAAGATAAAGCATAGCAGTGTGAACAGACAACAGAGTTACACATGGGGTAAACAATTAACAAGTCAATAACACAGTAGAAAAAAAAGGGGAGTCTATATACAATGTGTGCAAAAGGCATGAGGTAGGCAAATAATTACAATATTGCAGATTAACACTGGAGTGATAAATGATCATGTACAGGTAGAGATATTGGTGTGCAAAAGAGCAGAAAAGTAAATAAATAAAAACTGTGGGGATGAGGTAGGTGAAAATGGGTGGGCTATTTACCAATAGATTATGTACAGCTGCAGCGATCGGTTAGCTGCTCAGATAGCTGATGTTTGAAGTTGGTGAGGGAGATAAAGGTCTCCAACTTCAGCGATTTTTGCAATTCGTTCCAGTCACAGGCAGCAGAATACTGGAACGAAAGGCGGCCGAATGAGGTGTTGGCTTTAGGGATGATCAGTGAGATACACATGTTGGAGCGCGTGCTACGGATGGGTGTTGCCATCGTGACCAGTGAACTGAGATAAGGCGGAGCTTTACCTAGCATGGCCTTGTAGACGACCTGGAGCCAGTGGGTCTTGCGACGAATATGTAGCGAGGGCCAGCCGACTAGAGCATACAAGTCGCAGTGGTGGGTAGTATAAGGTGCTTTAGTGACAAAACGGATGGCACTGTGATAAACTGCATCCAGTTTGCTGAGAAGAGTGTCGGAAGCAATTTTGTAGATGACGTCGCCGAAGTCGAGGATCGGTAGGATAGTCAGTTTTACTAGGGTAAGCTTGGCAGCGTGAGTGAAGGAGGCTTTGTTACGGAATAGAAAGCAGACTCTTGATTTGATTTTCGATTGGAGATGTTTGATATGGGTCTAGAAGGAGAGTTTGCAGTCTAGCCAGACACCTAGGTACTTATAGGTGTCCACATATTCAAGGTCGGAACCATCCAGTGTGGTGATGCTAGTCGGGCATGCGGGTGCAGGCAGCGATCGGTTGAAAAGCATGCATTTGGTTTTACTAGCGTTTAAGAGCAGTTGGAGGCCACGGAAGGAGTGTTGTATGGCATTGAAGCTCGTTTGGAGGTTAGATAGCACAGTGTCCAATGACGGGCCGAAAGTATATAGAATGGTGTCGTCTGCGTAGAGGTGGATCAGGGAATCGCCCGCAGCAAGAGCAACATCATTGATATATACAGAGAAAAGAGTCGGCCCGAGAATTGAACCGTGGCACCCCCATAGAGACTGCCAGAGGACCGGACAGCATGCCCTCCGATTTGACACACTGAACTCTGTCTGCAAAGTAATTGGTGAACCAGGCAAGGCAGTCATCCGAAAAACCGAGGCTACTGAGTCTGCCGATAAGAATATGGTGATTGACAGAGTCGAAAGCCTTGGCAAGGTCGATGAAGACGGCTGCACAGTACTGTCTTTTATCGATGGCGGTTATGATGTCGTTTAGTACCTTGAGTGTGGCTGAGGTGCACCCGTGACCGGCTCGGAAACCAGATTGCATAGCGGAGAAGGTACGGTGGGATTCGAGATGGTCAGTGACCTGTTTGTTAACTTGGCTTTCGAAGACCTTAGATAGGCAGGGCAGGATGGATATAGGTCTGTAACAGTTTGGGTCCAGGGTATCTCCCCCTTTGAAGAGGGGGATGACTGCGGCAGCTTTCCAATCCTTGGGGATCTCAGACGATATGAAAGAGAGGTTGAACAGGCTGGTAATAGGGGTTGCGACAATGGCGGCGGATAGTTTCAGAAATAGAGGGTCCAGATTGTCAAGCCCTGCTGATTTATACGGGTCCAGGTTTTGCAGCTCTTTCAGAACATCTGCTATCTGGATTTGGGTAAAGGAGAACCTGGAGAGGCTTGGGCGAGGAGCTGCGGGGGAGCCGGAGCTGTTAGTCGAGGTTGGAGTAGCCAGGCGGAAGGCATGGCCAGCCGTTGAGAAATGCTTGTTGAAGTTTTCAATAATCATGGATTTGTCGGTGGTGACCGTGTTCCCTAGCCTCAGTGCAGTCGGCAGCTGGGAGGAGGTGCTCTTGTTCTCCATGGACTTCACAGTGTCCCAGAACTTTTTGGAGTTGGAGCTACAGGATGCAAACTTCTGCCTGAAGAAGCTGGCCTTAGCTTTCCTGACTGACTGCGTGTATTGGTTCCGGACATCCCTGAACAGTTGCATATCGCGGGGACTGTTCGATGCTATTGCAGTCCGCCACAGGATGTTTTTGTGCTGGTCGAGGGCAGTCAGGTCTAGAGTGAACCAAGGGCTGTATCTGTTCTTAGTTCTGCATTTTTTGAACGGAGCATGCTTATCTAAAATGGTGAGGAAGTTACTCTTAAAGAATGACCAGGCATCCTCAACTGACGGGATGAGGTCAATTTCCTTCCAGGGTACCCGGGCCAGGTCGATTAGAAAGGCCTGCTCACAGAAGTGTTGTAGGGAGCGTTTGACAGTGGTGAGGGGTGGTCGTTTGACTGCGGCACCGTAGCGGATACAGGCAATGAGGCAGTGGTCGCTGAGATCCTGATTGAAGACAACGGAGGTGTATTTGGAGGGCCATTTGGACAATAAAGACAGACAGATGTAACACTTTGGCTGATAAAGGAATAGGAGTAAAGTCTGATCAGAAGACAGAGGGGCCTACTTTCACTCTTAAATGAATCCATGGAAACACCTTCCATGAAGGATAAACAGTTGCAGTGACAACCCATTCCTCCACCTCATAAAACAAGCACATGCAATCATCCTACCTTACCAAAGAAAGACCAACTCTCCTCAAAATGGAAATAAAACAAATTAAACTGGTATACTACAAAGCAGGACCAATGAGTTACCCTGCTAACTTTGACAAACCAACCATAATGAAAGAAAATAAATGTTAGTTAAGTTAAACGTAGATGTATTTTTGGTTTTTAAGTCAATTGGATCATGCCCATTTCAAGAATACCTCAATCAAATGCCGACCATATTATCTCCCAAGAGAATTCTCTTTGGTTATCTTCTTATGGCTGGGGGGGCGGGGGCAGTATTGGGTAGCTTGGATGAATAAGTTGCCCAAAGTAAACGGCATGCTCCTCAGTCTCAGTTGCTAATATATGCATATTATTAGTAGTAGTATTAGATAGAAAATACTCTATAAAGTTTCTAAAACTGTTTGAATGATGTCTGTGAGTATAACAGAACATGTATTGTGTAACATGAAGTCATATGAGTGTCATCTGATGAAGATGATCAAAGGTTAGTGATTAATTTTCTCTCTATTTGTGGTTTTTGTGACTCTAGCTGGAAAACCTTTTGCTGAAAAAATGGCTGTGTTTTTCTATGGCTATGTGGTGACCTAACATAATCATGTGGTGCGTTTTGCTGTAAAGCATATTTGAAATCGGACACTGTGGTGGGATTAACAACAAGATTAGCTTTAAAATGGTATGAGATACATATATGTTTGACAAATTTTAATTATGAGATTTTTGATGTTTTGAAATAGGCGTTCACTGGCTGTTGTCATATCGCTCCCGTTAACGGGATTGCAGCCATAAAATATCACAGCCGTGTATATCCCCCCTCAAGCCGATACCACGACTGCCCTCAAGGAACTTCACTGGACAATGCAAACTGGAAACCATACATCCTGAGGCTGTATTTATTGTAGCTGGGGAATTTAACAAAACAAACGAGAAAAAGACTACCAGCATATTGACTGTAGCACTCGTGCTGGAAAAACAGCCATTGTTATTCCAACTTCTGGGATACATACAAGGCCCTCCCCTGCCCTCCTTTCAGCAAATCTGATCACGACTCCATTTTGCTCCTCCCTTCCTATAGACAGAAACTCAAAACAGGAAGTACCCGTGCTAAGGATTATTCAAATCTGGTCTGACCAATCGGAATCAACACCTCAAGATTGATCACGCGGACTGTGATATGTTCCGGGTAGCTTCAGAGAATAATATTGATGTATATACACAGACACGGTTACGGAGTTTATCAAGAAGTGTATAGGAGATGTTGTACCCACTGTGACTATTAAAACCTAGCCTCCCAGAAACTGTGGATAGATGGCAGCATTCGCACAAAACTGAAAGCACAAACCACCACATTTAACCAAGGCAGGGTGACTGGGAATATGGCAGAATAAAAACAGTAGTCATTCCGCAAGGCAATCAAACAGGCAAAACGCCAGTATAGAAACAAAGTGGAGTCGCAATTCAACGGCACAGACAAGACATTTGTGGCAGGGTCTACCGACAATCACGGACTACAAAAGGCCACGTCGTGGACACAGACGTCTTGCTTTCGGACAAGCTAAACACCTTCTTTGCCCGCTTTGAGGATAACATAGTGCCACCACGCGGGCAGATACCAAGGACTGTGGGTTCTCCTTCTCTGTGGCCGACTTGTGTAAGACATTTAAAAGTGTTAACCCTCGCAAGGCTGCCAGCCCAGATGGCATCCCTAGCCGCGTCCTGAGAGCATGCGCAGACCAGCTGGCGTGTTTACAGACATGTTCAATCTCTCCCTATCCCAGTCTGCTGTCCCCACATGTACCCAAGAATGCAAAGGTAACTGAACTAAATGACTATCACTCCATAGCACTCACTTCTGTCATCATGAAGTGCTTTGAGAGACTAGTCAAGGATCATATCACCACCTTACCTGCCACCCTAGACCCACTTCAATTTGCCTACCGCCCCAATAGGTCCACAGACGATGCAATCACCATCAAACTGCCCTATCCCATCTGGACAAGAGGCATACCTATGTAAGAATGCTGTTCATTGACTATAGCTCAGCATTCAACACCATAGTACCCTCCAAGCGCATCATCAAGCTCAAGGCCCTGGGTCTGAACCCAGCCCTGTGTAATTGGGTTCTGGACTTCCTGGCGGGCCGCCCCCAGGTGGTGACGGTAGGTAACAACACCTCCATTTTACTGATCCGCAACACCGGGGCCCCACAAGGATGAGTGCTCAGACCCCTCTTGTACTCCCCGTTCACCCATGACTGCGTGGCCATGCATGCCTCCAATTCAATCATTGACCTTTGCAGACGACACAACAGCAGTAGGCTTGCTTACCAACAATGACGAGACAGCCTACAGGGGGGTGGTGAGGGCTCTGGGAGTGTGGTGCCAGGAAAATAACTTCTCACTCAACGTCAATAAAACAAAGGAGATGATCGTGGACATCAGGAAACAGCAGAGGGAGTATCCCCCTATCCACATCAACAGGAAAAGGTGGAAAGCTTCAAGTTCCTTGGCGTACATATCACTGACAAACTGAAATGGTCCATCCACACAGAAAGTGTTGGGAAGACAGCTCAGGAGGTTGAAGAAATTTGTCTTGTCACCTAAAAACCCTCAACGTTTTACAGATGCACAATTGAGAGCATCCTGTTGGGCTGCATCACCGCCTGGTACGGCAACTGCACCACCCACAACTGCAGGGCTCTCCGAAGGGTGGTGCGGTCTGCCAAACGCATCACCGGGGGAAAACTACCGGCCCTCCAGGCCACCTACAGCACCCGATGTCAGAGAAAGGCCAAAAAGATCATTAACCCCACTATCATCCAGCAGGCGAGGTCAGTACAGGTGCATCAAAGCTGGAACTGAGAGACTGAAAAACAGCTTGTATCTCAAGGCCAACAGACCATTAAACAGCCATCACTAGCAGAGAGGCTGCTGCCTACATAGACTTGAAATCATTGGCCACTTCAATAAATGGAGTGTTTCCATGTCTTGCATTACTCTACTGTATCTTAGCCTATGCCGCTCTGACATTGCTCGTCCATATATTTATATATTCTTAATTCCCTTCCTTAGATTTATCTGCATTAGGTATTTGTGAAATTGTTAGATATTACTTGTTAGATATTGCTACACTGTCGGCACTAGAAGCACAAGCATTTAGCTACATCCGCAATAACATAAGCTAAACACGTATGTGACCAATAAAATTTGATTTGGCCAAACAGTTTCAGAATGGAGAAATTCACAACAGATAGCGTAGCCCTATCTCACATTTCAACTGCAAAAAAAGCATGCTTTGTGACACCCCTTTTGCAAAAATATAACAGTAGTTTTACTATATATACACACACACACAAATTTACTTATAGTGAGTTTATTCCCAGAAACAGACGATTTAGTCACTTAACATCCTGGTAGACAAGAGCAGCCTGGGCAGAGCATCCAAATCGGCCTGAACAGAACAGCATTATCAGCAGTAGCTGATGTTTTGCCATGGAGAAGGTATGTTGAGGGTTAGAATCTGAATGCAGAAACACCCATCTTCAAACATCCATATACAGCCGTGCTCCTCTGCAAAACACACACACGCCTAGTATCATGTTCAATCTATGCTGCAGGAGAGAGGGATACTGATTAAGATGGAGAGAACTGAAGAGGCAGAGAGAGCTAGTCAAGTGACTAGTCATGCTTTGTAAAGGATAAGAATGACCTCACTGCCTGAGTGTCACCAAACTGGAATTACTGCAGCTGGAGACACAGCGCTGTCACTATGTGGGGTTTACCATGTTTGATTCACTATGCATGTGCTGTTGCCAGAAAGTCAGGCAGTGACAAAGGACAGACTACTACATTCATGAACCAGGCAGTCAGCAATTACATTTTATTAAAACCCAGGCCAGCCCTAACACACCAATATTGGAAGTCTGATTAATTGTTTCTGTGCAACCCCACCAACAGAGCTCTGAAAAGGTAGTCCTAAAAATAAGGTTATGCTTAGGCGAAGTAAATCACAAACATAAAAGACCATGGTTCTCTGTTGTAGCTGTTAATGGACCTGAGATGGATGCTGGGCACAGTTACGTCCAGTCATGGCGAATCAGTAAAACAACTTGCAGAATTGTGCTAACTAATCACAACATAGATACAAGAGCTAGCAGCTCAATTTTCAAATAGCTCATTAGGGAGAACATTTTCCTTGGAAGTTAGTTGACATGTATAACTCTATAAAGTAGCCTGTTACATTCTTCATTTTAGATTAAAAGCAGCAGCCATTTAAAGTGCAAACCTGCAAATTGCATTGTTTTGCGAGTGATGGCTACTAAACTAAGCTTTCCAGCAAGACGTAGGAGCGTTACAGAAAGTATTTAAGCAGCTGCTGTTGCACCTCGTTTGTAATATCTTAAGAGTCTTAATTTGATTATTTTGACATACATTTAAATTGTAAAATGTTCTCCAATCTCAGGTATTAGACTGGGCAAATATTTTTAAAGAAACTAGCTCTATATGAAATCATGCAGAATATAGCCTAAGTATAACTGCATTAAATAATGTTGGAACTACAAAACATGGTCTTACAACTATGAGTTGAAGACTTGGCAACTGAGAAACATGGGATAAGGAATATAACATTTAACATCTGATTGCCACTAGCTCAGCTCGTCTACAATCCGACTGGAACGCGCCCATTCATGTTAGAGTTTCTGACAATACCATCGCCAACAGACATTTAAAAACAGTCCATTAGCAAACACGTGGAAGGTTGCAAGGTATATTCAACTAACTAGCTATGGAGGCCCAGATTCTGTAAGCAAAATGATGGGACGATGTCATCCCCATTGCAAACGCTAGTTAGCGTACAACGTAAACAAATCAATAAAGCATATTTTAGTCGTTATAGTAACTAGCAGAAAAATAGATAGCAATACCTCAATTCTCACTTGCTGCGTAGATTACCTTAAGGTTAGCTGACAAATTCGCCAAATGGCATGAGTAGACAGACAATTTTAGTAGGGCATGGTCATGATGGGAGTCAGCTAACGTTCGTTGTTTAATAACGTTAGTGGCTCGAGCGCGGCCTATCCGAATGTAGCCAAAGCTTGTTTTTTTATTATTATGTTTTTGCCAAGGCTAGGTAGTAGTCACCTAGCTAACAATAGCTAACTAGCTAGCTAACGTTAGGTCGGAGAGTTAGTTACTGTAGCGACGTACAAGGCCTACTCTGTGGTGAAAGAAATAATCACATAACCAGCCACATATAGTGGCTATCTACACAGTAATGTTAGCTAGTTTACCAGCTATATTATCTGGCCAACGATGTCGAGTAATTTAGCTAACCAAGTTAGCTGAACTTGCTAGCTAAATTATTCTAACTACTTCAGCCTAGCAGTGGCGTTAGCAGCGGTGTTGTTTTTCGACTACAACCCGGTAAAACATCCGCACTCATTTGCACCCCTTACCTTGGTGTAAATATCCTTTTAATATTGTAGATAGCTAGCCACCGCGACGTAATCCACAAGGGATCCCGCTTCAATTGGACAGTCCTTCGCTCGTTAGCTATAGTATTTTCCACATTCGGCTGTCCTCGAGAGACGAGACGCCTGTAGTCCTAGTACTCACCGGTCTCGGGCCCGCGCACAGTTGTTGAAATAGTTTCTCACGAGAGCGGCGCACAAGGGCATGAATGCGCTACTGGTTGAATGCGCCAATAGTTGAACAAGGCGTCATGACAAAATCTCTACAGTATCCTAACAGTAGCAGCTAATATAGTATTCTGCTCTATTTGTGGGCTTAATCTACCACACTCTGCATTCACTTAGGCTACAAAACCACGTATTATTCTGTAATGGAAACACAGTAATTAAAAATGAAAAGTAGAAAAAAAAAAATTGGCAGTAGGCCTATGATGTATGTGTAGGTCCATGTGATACACTGTGATTAACGCAAGGAAGCTTTTCTTTACCATTTCCTAAAATGTATGTTATTTTTCTTGCTGTCTACTTAAAGGTTTGTGAATAATTCATAATCAAGGGACCTGTACAGTATTAATGAAACAGTGATACCTACCTTTACCTGCCATGTGCTCCTGCTTGGATACTCTTACAAGGGATTTGTACAGGCTAAAGTGATTCTCCATTACCCGTTACATGATAGGTACTGTTTGGCGTAGCCCAAAAATGTAGACGAGCCGAACGTTACTCTTTAAGGTCCAAGGATTTTACAGTGCATTCAGAGATTATTGATACACCTTGACTTATTCCAGATTTTGTTATGTTACAGCCTGAATTCATAATAGATTAAATATATATTTTTATCAACCATCTACACACAATACCCTTAATCACATTTTTTTTGTGTAGTCAGAAGTTTACATACTGTAACGATCCTGGGTTTATAAACGCGGAACTCGACCCCGCCGCACGAGCATGCCTTTGCGGGACAGTCGATAGCGCGTCCGACCTCGGGCTAGAAGGTCGAAGGTTCGTGACCTGCTCCCTGCCTGTTTCATGACATTGGTATCAGAAGTGATCGGACCTCGCGTCCACGACAGTGCGTGTGCTTGGCCGGTGAGCGCGTTCCAGTAAGAGTCGCAAGCTAGCGCGAGGACGCGCTCTTTGAAAGTAGTAGTGAGTAGTGTAACGACCCTGGGTTTATAAGCAAGGCAATCGACACTGTGGCATGAGCATGCTTTTGCGGCACAGTCGATAGCGCTCCGGATCTCGGGCTCGAAGGTCGAGGTTTCGAGACCTGCTCCCTGCTGTCTCATTACAATACACTTTGGTTGGAGTCATTAAAACTCGTTTTTCAACCACTCACCAAATTTCTTGTTAACAAACTATAGTTGTGGCAAGTTGGTTAGGACATCTACTTTGTGCATGACACAAGTACTTTTTCCAACAATTGTTTACAGACAGATTATTTCATTTATAATTCACTGTATCACAATTCCAGTGGGTCAGAAGTTTACATACACTAAATTGACTGTGCGTTTAAACAGCTTGTAAAATTCCAGAAAATGATGTCATGGCTTGAAGAAGCTTCTGATCGACAAATTGACATCATTTGAGTCAATTAGCGGTGTACCTGTGGATGTATTTTAAGGCCTACCTTCAAACTCAGCGCCTTTTTGCTTGACATCATGGGAAAATCAAAAGAAATCAGCCAAGACCTGAGAAAAAAAATTGTGCAAGGAGGCCTACAGACATGACTCAGTTACAGTATACCAGCTCTGTCAGGAGGAATGGAGAAATTCACCCAACACCCAACTTATTTTGGGAAGCTACCCAAAACATTTGGCCCAAGTTAAACAATTTAAAGGCAGTGCTTCCAAATACTAATTGAGTGTATGCAAACTTCTGACCCACTGGGAATGTGATGAATGAAATAAAAGCTGAAATAAATCATTCTCTCTACTATTATTCTGACATTTCGCATTCTTACAATAAAGTGGTGATCCTAACTGACATATGACAGGGAATTGTTACTTGGATTAAATGTCAAGAATTGTGAAAAACTGAGTTTAAATGTATTTGGTTAAGGTGTATGTAAACTTTCGACTTCAACTGTAAGTATTCACACCCATGAGTCAATGCATGTTAGAATCACCTTTGACAGCGATTACAGCTGTGAGTCTTTCTGGATAAGACTCTTAACAGTGTTGCACACCTGGATTGTACAATATTTGCGCATTATTATTTGTAAAATTGTTCATGCTCTGTCACGTTGGTTTTTTGATCATTCCTAAACATAAATGTTTAAGTCTTGCCGTAGATTTTCAAGACATTTTTTGTCAAAACTTTAACTAGGCCACTCACGAAAATTCAATGGCTCTAGGTAAACAACTCCAGTGTAAATGTGTCTTGTGTTTTAGGTTATTGTCCTGCTGAAAGGTGAATTTGTCTTCCAGTGTCTGTTGGAAAGCAGACTGAACCAGATTATCCTTTTTTTTAACCCAAACAATTCTCTTATCCTTGCCGATGACAAGCATACCCATAACATGATGTAGCCACCACCATGCTTGAAAATATGAAGAGAGATACTCAGTGATGTGTTGTGTTGGATTTGCCCCAAGGATATAAAGTTAATTTCTTTCCCAAATTCTTTGCAGTTTTACTTTATTGCAAACAGGACGCATCTTTTGGAATATTTTTTATTCTGTGCAGGCTTCCTTCTTTTCACTCTGTTGTTTAGGTTTGTAATTGTGGAGTAACTACAATGTTGTTGATCCATTTTACACACATAAAAAGCTTATTTCGGTCAAATTTGGGGCACAAATTTGTTTACATCCCTGTTAGAGAGCATTTCTCCTATGCCAAAATAATCCATTCACCTGACAGGTGTGGCATATCAAGAAGCTGATTAGACAGCATGATCATTACACAGTTGAAACTTGTGCTGGGGACAAAAAAAGGGCACTCTAAAATGTGCAGTTTTGTCACAAAACACATTGCCACAGATGTCTTATTAAGTTTTGAGGGAGCGTGCAATTGGCATTCTGACTACAGGAATGTCCACCAGAACTGCTGCCAGAGAATTTCATGTTAATTTCTCTACCATAAGTCGCCTCTAACATTGTTTTAGAGAATTTCACATAATGTTCAACCAGCCTCACAACCACAGACCACGTGTATGGCATTGTGTTGATGAGCTGTTTTCTGAAGTCAGTGTTGTGAACAGAGTACCCCAAGTTGGCAGTGGGGTTATGGTATGGGCAGGCATAAGCTACGGACAACGAACACATTTGCATTTTATCTATGGCGGCAGGGTAGCCTAGTGGTTAGAGTGTTGGGTGTGTTGCGAGTTCAAACCCCCGAGCTGACAAGGTACAAATCTGTCGTTCTGCCCCTGAACAGGCAGTTAACCCACTGTTCCCAGGCCGTCATTGAAAATAAGAATTTGTTCTTAACTGACTTGCCTGGTTAAATAAAGGTAAAATAAAAAATAAAAAATAAAATGGCCATTTGAATGCACAGCGATACCGTGACGAGATCCTGTGGTCCATTGTTGTGCCATTCATCCGCTGCCATTACCTCATGTTTCAGCATAATAATGCACGACCTCATGTTGCAAGGATCTGTACACAATTACAGGACACTGAAAATGTCCCAGTTCGTCCATGGCCTGCATACTCACCAGCCATGTCACCCATTGAGCATGTTTGGGATGCTCTGGGTTGACGTGTATGAAAGCATGTTCCAGTTCCCGCCAATGTCCAGCAACTTCACACAGCCACTGAAGAGGAGTGGGACAACATTCCACAGGCCACAATCAACAGCCTGATCAACTCTATGTGAATGAGATGTGTTGTGCTGCATGAGACAAGTGGTGGCACACCAGATACAGACTGGTTTTCTGATCCACGCCCCTACTTTTTTTTAAAGGTATCTGTGACCAAAAGATGCATATCTGTATTCCCAGTCATGTGAACTCCATAGATTAGGGCCTAATTTATTTATTTCAATTGACTGACTTCCTTATATGAACTGTAACTCAATAAAGTCTTTGAAATGGTTGCATTTATATTTTTGTTCAATATAATTAAAAAGTATTCAACAACTTTGTTATGGCTGTCAGGACCCGGTTACGAACCTGGGTCTCCGGAGTGAGAAACAGTCACTTAACCAACTGAGCCACGAATAGTCAGCAGAAGCCAGAAGATGAGGCAGACACAGCAGTACTTAAGACGGTGTATTTAATAAAGTAAAAAGGAGAAGTCCTTAAATACAAAAATGGCAAATCCAAAAGGTGGTAGGAATAGCACAAAAAAGCCTCAAGAGATACTCAAAAACAAAAACAGAATTCCACAAGAGCATCCACCGGAATCGACAAGAATACACAGAACACTAGGGCTGGGTGCTAACATACAAACACAGAGCACAGAACTGAGGGAAACTAAGGGTTTAAATACAATCAGGGGAAACGAGGCACAGGTGCAAATAATAATGGGGAACAAGGGAAAAAACATAAGGTCAAAAAGCACAATGGGGGCATCTAGTGACCAAAACCCGGAACAACCCTGGCCAAATCCTGACAGAATCCCCCCCCTAGGAACGGCTCCTTACGTTCCTACCAGCTCTCTCAGGGTGGAGGGCCCTGAACTGACGAATGAGGTCAGGGTCCAGGATGTCTTTGGCAGGAACCCAGGAGCGCTCCTCGGGACCGTAGCCTTCCCAGTCCACCAGATACTGCCAGGACCGCTGCACCCGGCGGGAATCCAGTATCCGATGGACGGTATAAGCCGGCTGGCCTCCAATGACACGAGGCGGAGGTCTGTCTGCCGGGACAAGGGGAGAAAAAAACAACAGGTTTTAACAATGAAATGTGAAATGTGGGATTAATCTTAAGGGATCTGGGTAAGTGTAGGCGATAAGAAACTGGGTTAACTCTCCTGGCAACCTTGAAGGAACCGATGTATTTTTGGGACAGCTTGCGAGACTCCACCCGTAGAGGTAAGTCTCTTGTGGAGAGCCATACTCTCTGGCCGGGGCGCAGGGTAGGCCCGGGACGGCGACATCTGTTGGCTTGTTGTTGGTACCTCTGTGAGGAACGCATAAGATTAATACGGGTCTTCCTCCACATAAGCCGACAGCGTCTGACGAACTTCAAGGCTGAAGGCACTCTGACTTCTGCCTCCTGGTCCGGGAACAATGGAGGAGCATAGCCAAACTGACACTCGTGCGGGGACATACCAGTGGAGGAGGAGCGCAAGGTGTTGTGCGCGTATTCGGCCCAAACAATAAAGGATGACCATGTGGACGGGTTGTCACGAGTCATACATCGGAGGGTGGTTTCCAGCTCTTGATTCATCCTCTCTGTTTGGCCGTTGGACTCTGGATGGTACCCTGAAGATAGACTGGCAGAAGCCCCCATGAGTTGGCAGAAGGCCTTCCAAAACCTTGAGGCGAACTGGGGACCTCTGTCAGAAACCATATCTTGAGGAATGCCGAAGACTCGGAACACATGATTATTTACCAACTCAGCCATTTCCTTGGCAGAAGGTAACTTAGTCAGAGGGACGAACCTGGCCGCCTTTGAAAACCTGTCGATTATGACTAGGATAGTAGTATTGCCATGGGATGGAGGAAGTCCAGTAATAAAGTCCAATGAGATATGGGACCAGGGTCTGTGGGGAACAGGTAAAGGGTGAAGGAGTCCTTGAGGGCGGAGGTGAGAAGATTTGCCCTGGCAGCACACGGGACAGGCATTGACGAAAGTGGCAACGTCTTCTCTTATGGTAGGCCACCAGAACTTACGCTGGATGAACTCCAAGGTGCGACCTACGCCCGGATGACAGGTGAGGCGAGAGGAGTGCCCCCACAGAAGGACCTGAGTCCTCACTGCCTTGGGGACAAACAACCGATTGGCAGGACCTCCTTTCGGGTCCGGTTCGCTAGCTTGAGCACGTCTCACGGTATCCTCAACTTGCCACGAGATCGGAGCCACAATCTTAGCAGCAGGAAGGACAGGCATGTCCGTGTCATCTCGAATGGCAGGAGCGTAGACTCGGGACAGGGCATCCGGTTTGAGATTCTTCGACCCGGGCCGATAGGTGAGGATAAACTGGAATCGATTGAAGAAAAGAGACCATCTAGCTCGTCTAGAGTTCAACCGCTTCGCCTGCTGGATATACTCCATATTTTTGTTGTCCGTAAGCACTTGAAACAGGTGAGAAGCCCCCTCGAGCCAGTGTCTCCATTCCTTCAATGCCATCTTAACCGCTAGGAGTTCACGATCCCCCACATCGTAGTTCCTCTCAGTCGGGGTAAGCCGGTGTGAGAAGAAAGCGCACGGATGAAGCTTCTTGTCTTCACCCCTCTGAGACAGGACAGCTCCAACACCAACCTCTGATGCGTCTACCTCCACCACAAATGGTTCATCCGTAGTCGGTAGTATCAGGATGGGAGCAGAGAGAACGCGCTGCTTGAGTCCTTGGAAGGCCGTCTCAGCTTCTCTTCCCCACAAAAACCTTGCATTGCCACCCTTGGTTAAAGCTGAGAGAGGGGCTGCCACCAAGCTGAAGTTCTTGATGAACTTGTGGTAAAAGTTTGTGAAGCCCAGGAAACGCTGAACTTCCTTATCGGATTTGGGGGTGGGCCAATCCGCTACCGCCCCTACCTTCCTGGGGTCCATTTGGACTCGACCGGGTTCCACTACAAATCCCAGGAATTGTACTCGGGATGAATGGAATTCACATTTTTCCAGCTTAACGTACAGATGGCTGTCCAGGAGGCGTTTGAGTACTTGTCTGACATGCTTAGTGTGTTCTTGAAGGGAGCTCGAAAAGATGAGGATGTCATCCAAGTAAACGAACACAAATATGTTAAGCATATCCCTAAGCACATCGTTTATGAGCGCTTGGAACACCGCTGGGGCGTTGGTCAGGCCGAAGGGCATCACCAAGTATTCATAGTGACCAGTAGGCGTGTTGAAAGCGGTCTTCCACTCGTCACCAGGTCTGATCCGCACAAGATGGTATGCGTTCCGCAGGTCAAGCTTAGTGAAAACAACTGCTTCCTGGAGCAGCTCGAAGGCTGTGGCCATAAGGGGTAGCGGGTAACGGTTACGGACGGTTATGGCATTGAGTCCCCGGTAGTCGATGCAAGGACGTAATCCACCGTCTTTCTTGGCCACAAAGAAAAACCCTGCTCCCGCCGGGGAGGCTGATGGACGCATGAGGCCTGCTTCCAGAGCGTCCTTGATGTAGGTATCCATAGCAGCTCGTTCGGGTGGAGATAGGGAAAAGATCCGACCCCTGGGGGCAAGTGCCCGGAAACAGGTCGATGGGGCAATCGTAAGGTCTATGGGGTGGTAGCATGGTGGCCCTCTGTTTGCTAAACACCAGTTTGAGGTCATGGTAACACTCGGGAACTCGGGTCAGGTCGATGGATTCTAAAGACTCGGGAGTAGAACTCGGGGAATTCTGGAAAATACAAGTAGCTTGGCACGTAGGACCCCACTGCTTGATAGTGCCCACAGACCAATCGATGTGAGGGTTATGGCTGTGAAGCCAGGGGTATCCAAGGACGAGGGGAACTCGGAACAGGAGATCAAATGAAAGTTCATCAATTCCTGGTGTTGTGAAACTGAAAGTCGCAAGGAGGTAGTGACATGAGTGACAAGTCCAGATCCCAAAGGGCTTCCATCCAATGTAGTGACCCTCATGGGTTCACTTAGAGGTTCAGAGGAACGCCATTCTCCTTCGCCCAGACACCATCCATGAAGTTACCTGCGGCTCCAGAGTCTACCAAGGCTTGAAGGTGAAGCTTGTGGTTGTCCCAGGAGAGGGTGACTGGAATGAGCAGACGGGAGTTGGACGGATGGGAGGAGGTTATGTTTCCCGTTACAGTTCCCCCGGTCTGTACGGGACAGAGCGTTTCCCTGGAGCCCGGGACACGTGGAACGGAAATGGCCCGGTTTGCCGCAATATAGACAGCGTCGCTCCCTCATCCGGCGGTCTCTCTCAGCCTGGGTGATGCGTCCAATCTGCATGGGTTCCGATGGAGCCAGCGAGGATAAAGGTGGGGACTCGGAGCTGGGACTGATAGGGGCTAGAGGTCTACGGTTGAGTTCTCTCTCTCTCAGACGCTGGTCAATGCGTGAGGCCAACTTGATCAGGGACTCGAGATTGTCCGGTGGTTCCCGAGTGGCCAGTTCATCTTGGATAGTGTCGGAAAGGCCTTTCAGAAAGCACACCGTGAGCGCCTCGTTGTTCCAGCCACTTGCTGCTGCCACCGTGCGGAACTGGATGGCATAGTCCGTCACGCTGCGCCAACCTTGGTGGAGAGTCAGGAGCTGTTTGGCTGAGTCAGAACCACTGCTTGGGCCTTGAAACACTCGTTTGAATTCCTCAGCAAAGGCAGAGTAGCTGGCACAGCAGGAACTATGGGCATCCCACACAGCAGTAGCCCAGGCCAGGGCTTTTTCCGACAGCAGGGTGATGATATAAGCGATCTTAGACCGGTCGGTGGGAAACGACGAGGGTTGTAGCTCAAAGGAGAGAGAACATTGGGTGAGAAACCCTTTACAAGCACTTGGATCACCTGAGAACCGTTGGGGAGGTGGAAGACGAGGTTCAGCCAGGGGGTTAACTGCCATGGGTACGTGAATCTGAGGTACTGGGACGACAACTGTTGCCGGGGTAAGACGATCAGATATTTGCTTAATGGAAGTCAGCATCTGCGACAGAAGATGAGAATGTCTAGCCATTAAGGCCTCTTGCTGAACCAGGGCGGCTTCGTGGCGTTGGACAGTCTCCTGGTGGTGGGACAGCATGGCAAAAAGGTCCTGGGAACTGGCTGCCTCTGGGTTCATTTTTGGCTCTGTGTTTCTGTCAGGACCCGGTTACGAACCTGGGTCTCCGGAGTGAGCAACAGTCACTTAACCAACTGAGCCACGAATAGTCAGCAGAAGCCAGAAGATGAGGCAGACACAGCAGTACTTAAGACGGTGTATTTAATAAAGTAAAAAGGAGAAGTCCTTAAATACAAAAATGGCAAATCCAAAAGGTGGTAGGAATAGCACAAAAAAGCCTCAAGAGATACTCAAAAACAAAAACAGAATTCCACAAGAGCATCCACCGGAATCGACAAGAATACACAGAACACTAGGGCTGGGTGCTAACATACAAACACAGAGCACAGAACTGAGGGAAACAAAGGGTTTAAATACAATCAGGGAAAACGAGGCACAGGTGCAAATAATAATGGGGAACAAGGGAAAAAACATAAGGTCAAAAAGCACAATGGGGGCATCTAGTGACCAAAACCCGGAACAACCCTGGCCAAATCCTGACAATGGCAAGGTTTAATCAGTTTTGGTGTAAAAAGTGTTTTATCTTTTACCAGATCTATTGTGTTATATTCTCCTACATTCCATTCACAGTTCCACAAACTTCAACGTGTGTCCTTTCAAATGGTACCAAGAATATGCATATCCTTGCTCCAGGGCCTGAGCTGCAGGCAGTTAGATTTGGGTATGTAATTTTAGGTGAAAATTGGGGGAAATCCTTAAGAGGATTTATATGGCTTTATCACAGTTGCAGCTGACAGTATTTTTAAGCTACAACATGTTTCTGACAGCCTTCTTCCATTACACACAGGTATTCAGAGCATGCTAGATACCTAATTAGCACAGGTGGTCGCCTCTGTCTTCCGTCTGTCTTCAGGAACATGGAGATATGACCGTGTGGGAACACTAGCCCTAACCCTATGTGTAATAATTTAACCTTTTGTTTTTTGAAGGTTTCTCGCTTATATGAAAGATACATTTCTTATTTTTACAAGCGCGTACCGCAAGCGGTGTGTTCATGTTCAGACCTAGCATCAGGGCAAAAAATCCCCTGGAAAAAGATACGCTACATTACTATAAGTATGTGGACACCTGCTCATAGAACATCTCATTCTAATATCTTGGACATTAATATGGAGTTGGTCCACCTATAACAGCCTCCACTCTTCCGTTAAGGCTTTCCACTAGATGTTGGAACATTGCTGTGGGGACTTGCTTCCATTCAGCCACAAGAGCATTAGTGAGGTCGGGCACTGATTAGGCCTGGCTCGCAGTCAGCGTTGCAATTTATCCCAAAGGCGTTCGTTGAGGTTGAGGTCAGGGCTCTGTGCAGGCCAGTCAAGTTCTTCCACACCGAGCTCGACAAACCATTTCTGTATGGACCTCGCTTTGTGCACAGGGGCATGATAAAACAGGAAAGGACTTCCCCAAACTGTTTCCACAAAGTTGGACACAGAGAATTGTCGAGAATGTCATTGTATGCTGTTAAGATTTCCCTTCACTGGAACTAATAGGCCTAGCCCGAACCATGAAAAACAGTTCCAGACCATTACTCTCCTCCACCAAACATTAAAATTGTCTCTATGGCACTATGCAACCGAGGACAGATGTTTTTTTACATGCTATGCGCTTCAGCATTCGGCGGTCCCATTCTGTGAGCTTGTGTGGCCTACCACTTTGCGGCTGAGCTGTTGTTGCACCTAAACTTTTCCACTTCACAATAACAGCACTTACATTTGACCGGGGCAGCTCTAACAGGGAAAAAATTTGACAAACTAATTTGTTGTTAAGGTGGCATCCTATGACAGTGTCAAATTGAAAGTCACTGAGCTGTTCAGTAAGGCCATTCTACTGCCAATGTTTGTGTATGGAGATTGCATGTCTGTGTGCTCGATTGTATACTGTTCCTGTCAGCAACGGGTGTGGCTGAAATCGTTAAATCCAATCATTTGAAGGGGTGTTTACATACTTTTGTATATATATAGTGTACCATCATCAGTAGGTGGTAAAGATCGTTGGCATCTATGAATTTGGTACTGTATGTTTAGCGTAGCATGGCGATACTATCTTCGTTCTCGATTCGGCCAAACATCTATCTTCTAAAATGTCTGTATCAACTTGCATGTTGTTCATTTGAATTTACAAAATGCTCCATTATTACAATAAATCCATGTGCTGATCCATGAAGTAATCCAACAATGTATATGCCGCCATCTCTACTTCAAATCTTCTCACATTGATTGAGACACCTACTAATTTTGAAAATTACTCTCTCCAGAAATAAGTCTCTCACTGTTGCCGCCTGCTACCGACCCCCCTCAGCTCCCAGCTGTGCCCTGGACACCATTTGTGAATTGATCGCCCCCCATCTAGCTTCAGAGTTTGTTCTGTTAGGTGACCTAAACTGGGATATGCTTAACACCCCGGCAGTCCTACAATCTAAGCTAGATGCCCTCAATCTCACACAAATCATCAAGGAACCCACCAGGTACAACCCTAACTCTGTAAACAAGGCCACCGTCATAGACGTCATCCTGACCAACTGGCCCTCCAAATACACCTCTGCTGTCTTCAACCAGGATCTCAGCGATCACTGCCTCATTGCCTGTATCCGCTACGGAGCCGCAGTCAAACGACCACCCCTCATCACTGTCAAACGCTCCCTAAAACACTTCTGTGAGCAGGCCTTTCTAATCGACCTGGCCCGGGTATCCTGGAAGGACATTGACCTCATCCCGTCAGTTGAGGATGCCTGGTCATTCTTTAAAAGTAACTTCCTCACCATTTTAGATAAGCATGCTCCGTTCAAAAAATGCAGAACTAAGAACAGATACAGCCCTTGGTTCACTCCAGACCTGACTGCCCACGACCAGCACAAAAACATCCTGTGGCGGACTGCAATAGCATCGAATAGTCCCCGCGATATGCAACTGTTCAGGGAAGTCAGGAACCAATACACGCAGTCAGTCAGGAAAGCTAAGGCCAGCTTCTTCAGGCAGAAGTTTGCATCCTGTAGCTCCAACTCCAAAACGTTCTGGGACACTGTGAAGTCCATGGAGAACAAGAGCACCTCCTCCCAGCTGCCGACTGCACTGAGGCTAGGTAACATGGTCACCACCGATAAATCCATGATTATTGAAAACTTCAACAAGCATCTCTCAACGGCTGGCCATGCCTTCCGCCTGGCTACTCCAACCTCGGCCAACAGCCCCGCCCCCCCCCCCCCCCGCAGCTCCTTGCCAAAGCCTCTCCAGGTTCTCCTTTACCCAAATCCAGATAGCAGATGTTCTGAAAGAGCTGCAAAACCTGGACCCGTACAAATTAGCTGGGCTTGACAATCTGGACCCTCTATTTCTGAAACTATCCGCCGCCATTGTCGCAACCCCTATTACCAGCTTGTTTAACCTCTTTTTCATATCGTCTGAGATCCCCAAGGATTGGAAAGCTGCCGCAGTCATCCCCCTCTTCAAAGGGGGAGACACCCTGGACCCAAACTGTTACAGACCTATATCCATCCTGCCCTGCCTATCTAAGGTCTTCGAAAGCCAAG
This sequence comes from Oncorhynchus masou masou, assembly GCF_036934945.1. Lineage (NCBI taxonomy): Eukaryota > Metazoa > Chordata > Actinopteri > Salmoniformes > Salmonidae > Oncorhynchus > Oncorhynchus masou. Next base: position 75,727,047 of record NC_088242.1, read on the forward strand.
TCAACAAACAGGTCACTGACCATCTCGAATCCCACCGTACCTTCTCCGCTGTGCAATCTGGTTTCCGAGCCGGTCACGGGTGCACCTCAGCCACACTCAAGGTACTAAACGATATCATAACCGCCATCGATAAAAGACAGTACTGTGCAGCCGTCTTCATCGACCTTGCCAAGGCTTTCGACTCTGTCAATCACCATATTCTTATCGGCAGACTCAGTAGCCTCGGTTTTTCGGATGACTGCCTTGCCTGGTTCACCAATTACTTTGCAGACAGAGTTCAGTGTGTCAAATCGGAGGGCATGCTGTCCGGTCCTCTGGCAGTCTCTATGGGGGTGCCACAGGGTTCAATTCTCGGGCCGACTCTTTTCTCTGTATATATCAATGATGTTGCTCTTGCTGTGGGCGATTCCCTGATCCACCTCTACGCAGACGACACCATTCTATATACTTCCGGCCCGTCCTTGGACACTGTGCTATCTAACCTCCAAACGAGCTTCAATGCCATACAACACTCCTTCCGTGGCCTCCAACTGCTCTTAAACGCTAGTAAAACCAAATGCATGCTTTTCAACCGATCGCTGCCTGCACCCGCATGCCCGACTAGCATCACCACCCTGGATGGTTCCGACCTTGAATATGTGGACATCTATAAGTACCTAGGTGTCTGGCTAGACTGTAAACTCTCCTTCCAGACTCATATCAAACATCTCCAATCGAAAATCAAATCAAGAGTCGGCTTTCTATTCCGCAACAAAGCCTCCTTCACTCACGCCGCCAAACTTACCCTAGTAAAACTGACTATCCTACCGATCCTCGACTTCGGCGATGTCATCTACAAAATTGCTTCCAACACTCTTCTCAGCAAACTGGATGCAGTTTATCACAGTGCCATCCGTTTTGTCACTAAAGCACCTTATACCACCCACCACTGCGACTTGTATGCTCTAGTCGGCTGGCCCTCGCTACATATTCGTCACCAGACCCACTGGCTCCAGGTCATCTACAAGTCCATGCTAGGTAAAGCTCCGCCTTATCTCAGTTCACTGGTCACGATGGCAACACCCATCCGTAGCACGCGCTCCAGCAGGTGTATCTCACTGATCATCCCTAAAGCCAACACCTCATTTGGCCGCCTTTCGTTCCAGTACTCTGCTGCCTGTGACTGGAACAAATTGCAAAAATCCCTGAAGTTGGAGACTTTTATCTCCCTCACCAACTTCAAACATCTGCTATCTGAGCAGCTAACCGATCGCTGCAGCTGTACATAGTCTATTGGTAAATAGCCCACCCATTTTCACCTACCTCATCCCCATACTGTTTTTATTTATTTACTTTTCTGCTGTTTTGCACACCAATATCTCTACTTGTACATGACCATCTGATCATTTATCACTCCAGTGTTAATCTGCAAAATTGTAATTATTCGCCTACCTCCTCATGCCTTTTGCACACAATGTATATAGACTCCCCTTTTTTTCTACTGTGTTACTGACTTGTTAATTGTTTACTCCATGTATAACTCTGTGTTGTCTGTTCACACTGCTATGCTTTATCTTGGCCAGGTCGCAGTTGCAAATGAGAACTTGTTCTCAACTAGCCTACCTGGTTAAATAAAGGTGAAATAAAAAATAAAATAAATAAAACACTTGGTCATGTGTAGTACTTACAAACAAATGTTGCAGTATATGGTAGAATACTATAGTAAATAATAGTGTTATCTGCAACAACAAAAAACACTGTAATAAATACAACGGTAATGTCAACAAAAACAATACAATCCACAAAAACACTATACTTTTTAAACTACAGTAAATACCTCAGGATTTAATTTGCGTATACCCTCCCCTTTCCCCTCCCCCATAGCCCAATTTGTGCCACCCATAGGTGAGAAACCTACATGCCAAGTATAGATTGTATATTGTGTTCCCTACAGGTTATAGAAAAGAGCAGTAGTGCCAAACTATTGATTAGGACCCCAGTCCTACCTACCTACAGATTATACAAAATGTGCTCTTTTAGTATTTCTCTAGTAAGTTTCCTCAATGAGAAAGGCTCCACTTATATGTCAAAGATAATAAAACAGTATAGTAAATACTGTCCTACAATAATGTCCTCAAAAGCACTACTGTAAATATTACAGTACACTACAGTTCGCAAAAACACTCCAGTAAATACTACAGTCCACAAAAACACTCCAGTAAATAATACAGTAAACTATAATCCGCAAAAAACACAACATTAATTAGTATAGTAAATACTATAGTTTTCTTTTACTACAAGAATTATACTAAAGTTAACTGGCACGACAAATCCTTTCCCCCTCAGGAGACTGAAAAGATTAGGCATGGGTCCCCAGATCCTCAAAACGTTCTTCAGCTGCATCATCGAGAGCATCCTGACCGGTTGCATCACCGCCTGGTTTTAAACTGCTGCTACTCTCTGCTTATCACTTTATTCCTACCTACATGTACAAACTACCTCGACTAACCTGTACTCCGCAAATTGACTCGGTACCGGTACCCTCTGTATATAGTCTCGGTATTGTTATTTTGTGTTACATTTTATTTTTACTGTATTTACTAAATATTTTCTTAACTCTATTTCTTGAACTGCATTGTTGGTAAGGGCTTGTAAGTAAGAATTTCACGATAAGGTCTACATGCCTGTTGTATTCGGCGTATTTGACAAAAGTATTTGATCCCCTGCTGATTTTGTACGTTTGCCCACTGACAAATAAATGATCAGTGTATAATTTTAATGGTAGGTTTACTTGAACAGTGAGAGACAGAATACCAACAACAAAAATCCAGAAAAACGCATGTCAAAAATGTTATAAATTGATTTGCATTTTAATGAGGGGAAATAAGTATTAGACCTCCTCTCAATCAGAAAGATTTCTGGCTCCCAGGTGTCTTTTATACAGGTAACGAGCTGAGATTAGGAGCACACTCTTAAAGGGAGTGCTCCTAAACTCAGCTTGTTACCTGTATAAAAGACACCTGTCCACAGAAGCAATCAATCAATCAGATTCCAAACTCTCCACCATGGCCAAGACCAAAGAGCTCTCCAAGGATGTCAGGGACAAGATTGTAGACCTACACAAGGCTGGAATGGGCTACAAGACCCTCCCCAAGCAGCTTGGTGAGAAGGTGATAACAGTTGGTGCGATTATTCGCAAATGGAAGAAACACAAAAGAACTGTCAATCTCCCACGGCCTGGGGCTCCATGCAAGATCTCACCTCGTGGAGTTGCAATGATCATGAGAACGGTGAGGAATCAGCCCAGAAATACACGGGAGGATCTTGTCAATGATCTCAAGGCAGCTGGGACCGTAGTCACCAAGAAAACAATTGGTAACAAACTACGCCGTGAACGACTGAAATCCTGCAGCGCCCGCAAGGTCCCCCTGCCCAAGAAAGCACATATACATGCCCGTCTGAAGTTTGCCAATGAACATCTGAATGATTCAGAGGACAACTGGGTGAAAGTTTGTGGTCAGATGAGACCAAAATGGAGCTCTTTGGCATCAACTCAACTCGCTGTGTTTGGAGGAGGAGGAATGCTGCCTATGACCCCAAGAACACCATCCCCACCGTCAAACATGGAGGTGGAAACATTATGCTTTGGGGGTGTTTTTCTGCTAAGGGGACAGAACAACTTCACCGCAACAAAGGGACGATGGACGGGGCCATGTACCGTCAAATCTTGGGTGAGCCAGGGCATTGAAAATGGGTCGTGGATGGGTATTCCAGCATGACAATAACCCAAAACACATGGCCAAGGCAACAAAGGAGTGGCTCAAGAAGAAGCGTATTATGGTCCTGGCGTGGCCTAGCCAGTCTCCAGACCTTAATCCCATAGAAAATCTGTGGAGGGAGCTGAAGGATCGAGTTGCCAAACGTCAGCCTCGAAACCTTCATGACTTGGAGAAGATCTGCAAAGAGGAGATGGGACAAAATCCCTCCTGAGATGTGTGCAAACCTGGTGACTAACTACAAGAAACGTCTGACCTCTGTGATTGCCAACAAGGGTTTTGCCACCAAGTACTAAGTCATGTTTTGCAGAGGGGTCAAATACTTATTTCCCTCATTAAAATGGAAATCAATTAATAACATTTTTGACATGCGTTTTTCTGGATTTTTTAAAAATGTTATTCTGTCTCTCACTGTTTAAATAAACCTATCATTAAAATTATAGACTGATCATTTCTTTGTCAGTGGGCATATGTACAAAATCAACAGGGGATCAAATACTTTTTTCCCTCACTGTATATTACAGTAAATACTACAGTAAATAATATAGTGAAGTCCACAAAAACACTACAGTGAATACTATAGCATTTATACCATAGTATACTATAGTATTAATTTCATGTGGACACAAAGGACAGTCATTATTACAATCTCATGTAAACACAGACAGTTGGACTGAACCTCTCTCCCCCCCTCTCTCTCTCTCTCTCTCTCTCCCTTTCTCTCTCTTATTTACTTGGTTTAAAGGACATGCAAATCACTTAAAAGTTTGTCTAAAACAAAACAGAATCCTCTGCAACAGCAATACAGGTACTATTTGTAAATGGAAGTTGGAACTCTTGGATCTGGAATTCATTGCACGTTCTAATTTCATACATTATATCTGTGCTCTTTCCAGCTGAAGAATTTGCCTGCTCAGCCACTGACAGGATATTACATCAGTGTTGGCAGTTTTGCAGCAGATGGGGGGACTATAGTCGGATGCTTTGTAACCCCTCCCTTAGCCTTGGCTAGGAAACCAGGGTGTGAAGTGAGGAGAACACACTGAGAGGTCAGATCTGTGTGTACAGTTCATAGCCCTTTTACTCTGAATGAAGTGATACACAACAAAGCTAAGGAATAGCCTACTGTAGATAAAAATCTGGTGACCCGCAGAAGACGGCGCTGGTAACAAGGCTAGTGAATCTAAACACTCTTATTAGATCCAAGATGCATCACTGACTCTGTGCACACATATTGCTGCTGCACATAATCTTTGGTTGTCTACAACAACACAACAAGCTGAACTGTGTTCCCCCCTGGATCCGATTTCATCTACTGCAACTAAATCTCTGGCCAAACAATGATCTCTGTAGTTTACCATAAGGATCACCATATCTCGTCAAGGATGGACACCACTATTCTCAACTGTTTTTTTCCCCTCTGGAGGTCATCTTCTGCAGGCTATATAAATCAAAATCAAGAAATATTAACATATGTATTTTTTAAGACTAACAGGGTATATTACTTCCTTTTGCTCGTTTTGTTCCATTCTTTGATTTCACTATTTTCTATTCATTGTCACGTACTTCACTTGCCGCATTTTCAGATTCAAACAGTCGCCATTTCTTCGACCAACCCGAATCTTGGAAGTTTTTCCATCACCTGCAGTAATGACTGATGACTGCTGAGATGAAGTTGAGTCTAGAGGGAAGTGAGGTGAGAAAGGTGGGCATCAAGTGCAAAAACAGGGATACGTGCTCCAGTACTTCAGAGATGGAACTTGTTGAGAGTGAGGGTGAAGTACCTGCGGCAAAGATCGCAGAGTTTGGGCCTTGTCCCAAGGATAATAAGGATGATTTTGACCCAGTGGGAGTGAGATTTGTAGAGAGAATGAATCCTTGTTGTTTGGTTGATCCATATGCAGTGTCAGGTTGGGTGGAGGAGAGATTGGGGACTGTTGAGTTGGTAAAGGTAACTCGGAATGGACTCTTGATGATTTATTGCGTTTCCTCCGCACAGGGGGAGAGGGCGCTCCGGATTATGAGATTAGGGACAAGAATTGGGGTGCCGTTGAAAAGAGTGATAACGGGGGTGGCATTAAGTGTCGAGGAGAAGCAGTTGAAATGAAATATTCCCGGTGTCTGTGACGCCCACCGCTGGATGAGAGGTAGATCCGGTGGGGAAATGGAAAAGGCATTATCTGTCATGCTGAGTTTTGATGCAGAGTCGTTACCAGATAAGATCAAGTCAGGAAGTGTCAGTTATCCCGGGAGAGTTTACAGTATGTTCCAAAAATATTACAGTGTTTTAGGTGTCAAGGTTATGGGCATATTGCAGCAGTGTGTAAGTGGGAGATGCCTAGATGTGAGAAGTGTGCAGGAGGGCATGAGATGAAGGAATGTGTGGTATTGGTGTAGAGAGTAATGAAGAAAGGTGTGGTATCGGTATAGAGAGTTATGTGTGTTAGTTGCCGGGGTGATTATGGGGATGGAGATCGGAGGTGTCCGGTGAGAGAAAGGCAGATTGAGGTTTCCAGGGTTAGAGTAGTACAGAAAGTGTTGTATGTTAAAGCAGTGAAGAGAGTAGTAGACAAATATGGGTACAGGGTGAGGGATCCTGAGAGGATTCCTGTGAGTAGGCAGAGATCAAGAGGGAGAGAGAGTGATGGGAAGAATATGTGCTTCAGTAAGGTGGGCTTTTTAACATTTATAGCCATGGTTGTCAACTGTACTGTAGAAATGAATCTAAAGTCACTAAAAATAGAGGTTGTAGTGGAAGCGGCAGAGAAGTACTTGGGATGTCAAGGATTTACTGCCGAATAGCTACAGGGGGTGTTGAGTGGTAGCGATATGCCCTCTCAGACGTTGGTCTGGAGTAGGACTAGGTAGGCTTAAATAATGGGATGGGTGGTGTTTTTTTTAGAAGGCTAATAGGTGGTAGGGTACATTTCCTTTTTCCTAATTTTGTATCTAAGAATAATGTATGTCGGCCGTGAATGGCCTCACACACCAGTACTGCAGGTGGCGGTGTATGCGGATGTGATCCCCCAAACAAATCCCGAAGAAGAAGAAATCGCATAGCCTACAGTCGCAAAGGCCTGCAATTTGCGTGCAGCAAATACCAAATAGATTATCGACAAAATGTGTTGAAAAGCAGAGAAACCCAGTCAGGCATATCGTAATAGGAATATTTAAAAATACAATCGCTGATAAACAGTTTGGAAAACAAATTATAATTTGTTGTAAAGAGAAGAAAATGAAAATAGCCAAATTTGTCTTTTAATTATCAAAAATATCAATTTATTTAAGTGAAACGTATCTTATTAGCACCAGTGGATATCATTGGTGAGTGTACATATTCACTGTCTTTATCATTGGATCAGTGCCACTTTTGTTTGTTTTTTGTATTTGTGTCTCCCCTTTTTGTATAGGCCTAATACACTATATATACAAAAGTATGTGGACACCTCTCAAATTAGTGGATTTGGCTATTTCAGCCACCCATTGCTGACAAGTGTATAAAATCAAGCACACAGCCATGTAATCGCCATAGACAAACATTGGCAGTAGAATAGCCTTACTCAAGAGCTCTGTGGCTATCAACGTGGTACTGTCATGCACTTTTATTTTCTTCTCCAACACTTTTTTTGCATTATTTAAACCAAATGTTTAATTTTATTTGAGGCCAAATTGATTTTATTGAGTTAAAATAAGCGTTCATTCAGTATTGTTGTAATTGTCATTATTACAAATAAAAAATCGTCAGATTAATCGGAATCGGCTTTTATTGGTCCTCCAATAATCGATATTGGTATCGATGTTGAAAAGTCATAATCGGTCAATCTCTAATACATACATACATACAGTACCAGTCAAAAGTTGACACACCTACTCATTTAAAGGGTTTTTCTTTATTTTTTACTATTTTGTGTTAAGACATCAAAACTATAAAATAACACATATGGAATCATGTAGAAAACCAAAGTGTTTAATCAAAATATGTTTTATATTCTTGAAAGTAGCCACCTTTTGCCATGACAGCTTTGCACACTCTTGGCATTCTCTCAACCAGCTTCATGAGGTAGTCACCTGGAATACATTTCAATTAACATGTGTGCCTTGTTAAAAGTAAATTTGCGGAATTTCTTTCCTTCTCAATGCATTATAGACAATCAGTTGTGTTGTGACAAGGGGTGGTATACAGAAGATAGCCCTATTTGGTAAAAGACCAAGTCCATATTATGGCAAGAACAGCTCAAATAAACAAAGAGAAATGACAGTCCATAATTACTTTAAGACATGAAGGTCAGTTATTCCAGGAGATCAAGAACTTTGAATGTTTCTTCAAGTGCAGTCTCAATTACTACCAAGCTCTATGATGAAACTGGCTCTCATGAGGACCGCCACAGGAATGGAAGACCCAGAGTTACCTCTGCATCAGAGGATACATTAATTTGAGTTACCAGCCTCAGAAATTGCAGCCCAAATAAATGCTTCAGAGTTCAAGTAACAGACTAATCTCAACATCAGCTGTTCATAGGAGACTGTGTTTATTAGGCCTTCATGGTCTAAATTGCTGCAAAAAAAAAGGACTAAAGGACACCAATAATAAGAAGAGATTTGCTTGGGCCAAGAAACACGAGCAATGGACATTTAGACTGGTGGAAATCTGTCCAAATTAGATTTTTGGTAGGTGAACAGATGATTTCTGCATGTGTGGTTCCCACCGTGAAGCATGGAGGTGTGATGATGCTTTGCTGGTGACACTGATTTATTTAGAATTCAAGGCACACTTACCCAGCATGGCTACCACATCATTCTGCAGTGATACGCCATCCCATGTGGTTTAGGCTTAGTGGGACTATCATTTGTTTGGACAATGACCCAAAACAATGACCCAAAACACCTCCAAGCTGTGTAAGGGTTATTTGGCCAAGGAGAGTGATGGAGTGCTGCAGCAGATGATCTGGCCTCCACAATCACCCGACCTCAACCCATTTGAGATGGTTTGGGATGAGTTGGACCACAGAGTGAAAGAAAAGCAGCCAACAAGTGCTCAGCATGTGTAGGAACGCCTTCAAGACTGTTGGAAAAGCATTCCAGGTGTATATGTATAGTGCATTCCTTCGGAAATGATTCCGGAAAGTTTTCAGACCCCTTACCACATTTTGGTAGGTTACATTGATTATAGTTTTTCCCCCATCAATCTACACATAATAACCCATAATGACAAAGCAAAAACAGGATTTTCAAAATGTTTGCTAATTTATTAAAAATAAACAACTGAATCATCATATAGCATACGTATTCAGACCCTTTACTCTCCTTTGTTGAAGCACCTTTGGCAGCGATTACAGCCTCGAGTCTTCTTGGGTATGACACTACAAGCTTGGCACACCTGTATTTTGTGAGTATCTCCTATTCTTCTCAGAAGATCCTCTCAAGCTCTGTCAGGTTGGATGGGGAGCGTCGATGCACAGCTATTTTCAGGTCTCTCCAGAGATGTTTGATCGGGCTCTGGCTGGGCCACTCAAGGAAGTTCAGAGACTTGTCCCGAAGCCACTCCTGCGTTGTCTTGACTGTGTGCTTAGGGTGGTTTGAGGGTGAACCTTCACCCCAGTCTGCGGTCTTTAGCGCTCTGGAGCAGGTTTTCATCAAGGATCTCTCTGTACTCTCTCTGTCACCTCCCTGACAAAACCCTCAGTTTGGCCGGGCGGCTAGCTCTAAGGAAGAGTCTTAGTGGTTCCAAACTTCTTCCAATTAAGAAAGATGGCGGCCACTGTGTTCTTAGGGACCTTCAATGCTGCATAAATGTTTTGGTTCACTTTCCCAGATCTGTGCCTCAACACAATCCTGTCTCGGTGCTCTACGGTCAATTGCTTTAACCTCATGGCTTGGTTTTTATTCTGACACGCACTGTCAAATGCGGGACCTTATATAGACGTGTGTGCCTTTCCACATCATGTCCAATCTATTACATTTACCACAGATGGACTCCAATCAAGTTGTAGAAACATCTCAAGGATGATCAATGGAAACAGGATGCACCTGAGCTCAATTTCGAGTCTCATAGCAAAGGGTCTGAATACTTTCTGAATGCACTGTGTGTGTGTGTGTGTGTGTGTCTGCATGTCATACAGTGGACACCAAACCCTATAGGCCTATGCATGCAATACTCTGAGACATTTAATGCTCAAATCGCTGACAGCTAAACCGTGTGGTGGACAATTATTGTTTTAGGAAAGTAGCCTATAAACCAATACAAAAATAGGCTATTACGTTTGGAAACTTAAAAATTATAATATTTTTGCCTGCATAACCTCGGAAGCCAGCCGCACCAATGTGTCGGAGGAAACCCCAAATGACAACCAACATCAGCTTGCAGGTGCCTGGCCCTCCACATGGACTCACGAGAGCGAGATGAGCCAAGCAAAGGGTCTGAATAAGATATTTCAGTTTTATATTTAATACATTTCCTAAATTTCATCACCTGTTTTTGCTTTGTCACTTTCTGAATGCACTGTACATGACTATTTTTGCTTTCAGTACATGTCTGCACACCAACAAAACAGCTTATAAATGGTTAGAACAAAGACGAGGACAGATTAAGAAAAGGTCTTGTTTATGACAAACAGTTGGCCTTTATTAACTTTACCAGCCTGTGGAAATCAAATATACACCCTGTCTTTCAAGTAGCCGTGAGATACCCACAGAACGCCTATGCCCTCATTGGTGATGTCACTGCATTTCCATTCTCGTAGAAATCTTAAAAGGGAAACAAATGTCAATCAAACATCAGTGACTGATATCCTTTACATTATATAGAGAAGAAACAACAGAAAGGGGACTTGGATACAGAGTCCAAAGTTTTACCCCACTGGTAGAATACACTGACGAACCTCTCCAAAAAGAGTTGGATGTTAGTTATACACAATGGATGCACCTTGTTATACAAAACTAAAGCTATACACAACGGAAGCAAATTGTTTTCATCATAATAGCCAGGCCACTCATCTGTCTGATTTATTTTTAATTTTTAATAAGTGCTCCAGTAGCAACTAGCCCCTGACAGCTTGGTTCACAGTGACCTCTGCTGGCTGGTGACTGGGGCCTTAACCAAATCAAATTTTGTCACATGCGCCGAATACAACAGGTGTAGACATTACAGTGAAATGCTTACTTACACGCCCATAACCAACAACGCAGTTAAGAAAATACCTACAAAAAAGTATGAGATAAGAATAACAAATAATTAAAGAGCAGCAGTAAATAACAATAGCGGGACTATATACAGGGGGTACCGGTAGAGTCAATGTGTCAATGTGCAGGAGCACCGGTGTTGAGGTAATTGAGGTAAACATGTAGGTAGAGTTATTTGTGATCGTTGTTCATTGAACAAACAATGAATAATGGGTTTGCTATGTTACCATTACAAAAGATAGTGACTTGTACAAGAGTGGCCAGGGTGTTCCAGATCATTGAGTAACATGGGTAAGTTGGCTCTGTTTCTGGGCTCTGAGTCAGTCTGGGACTCTCCAGGAGATACAATGGCTATGTCCTCAGAGTGTAGTGGACAATCAGTACAGGAAGATAAGGGACTTAGCAGCCAAACTCTGTAAGTAATATTTGCGATGTCATTCAAGGAATATAATTTCATTTCCTCATGTTTAAGAATGTTTTTAATATATTTTTTTTCAGCACAGGATTGTGCTTGGACAGGGCACTGGTGTCTCCAGGCCGTGTATCTAGACTAGAGGAACCCTTCTACCATGCCAACATAGTATCAAAGCACTGGATTGTGAATCACTGAAGGAATGAAGTATCGCTAGTTTAAAAATAAGCTTCTTTATGGAGCTGTTTGTATTTGTGTGGTTAATTACATAAAACCATACCTGTACATGTCAATGTTCATATTTACAAAATCATACAGAAACAAATTATATTACAACATGAACAAAATAACCTTCCTTCAGCAGTTATTACAGCAATTTGGTTTTACACCTTAAAAACTTGTGCAGAGACAAATGACAGGAAATAAGTACTTAGAACATATGTGGACATCACATACAGTAGATGCCAGCTGGACAATTTCTTCCTCACAATTGTATGGTTTCACTCGGGAAAGCAATCTATTCATGAATGGCATATGTTCCATGGACACTGCTGAACTTAAATGTGTAGAAAAAGGGGAGTTATGCCTTCCAAACAAATAGCCATCCAAGAGCAATGCAGTTGACCGACTTTAATAGAAAAACTTTAAATAGCTCAGTTTTCTGTACATAGGCCTACTATTGGCACCCTCCTTCGACAGAGACTTGTAAGTGTATCTGTGTGTGAGTGACTGAGTACAGTTTTGTGCTTGGTTTCATCCCAGCAGAAGGCCTGATAGTGCATTCAGGTCCCTCATGTAGGGGTTGTCACTGAGGATACGGTCAATGCGCTGCTTCTGGTCGGGGAAGATATCGTACAGCTTCCTTTTGAGCTCTATGGTTTCCGAGGGTGACCGCTGGGGAGGGGGAGAGGGTGTTGGGCGAGGGGTGTGTGATCGCTGAAGAGGGGGTGAGGGGTGAGGAGGGTGTGACCTCTGTGGAGGTGGTGAGGGTGTTGGGTGAGGGGGGTGCCACCCAGGGGGCCCAGAATGTGGCCAGTGGGAGAGTGGCCTCATCTGGGGGGTAGCTGTGGGGCGAGGGACAGATGAGGGGCGAGGGGCAGCCTGCAGAGCTTGGACAAAGACAGGTTGCGGGGTGGCTCGGGGGTCTGGCCTCAGAGGAGGTGTGACTGGGCTCTGTCTGTAAGAGACACACACATATGGTCAATACACATACCTCTGCAGTAAGGTCATACTGTATAAACAATACTATCATCTCCTTTCACACACACCTGTTGTCCTTCCGTAAGAACACCTCCAGGTGAGGGCCATGCTTCCCCAGGGGGTCATCTGGGATCATAAAGTGGTCCTCTACAAAGGTAAACTGCAGAAGCCTGGAAAAAGGGGCCAGTCAGTGTGAGAGGAGAATCCAGGGATTATATAAATGAGTGCATGTCTGATGATTGGTTAAAAGGCCTTCACCTCTCTTGGATGATCCTCATCCATGCCTCTGATGTATTTACAAAGTCCCGCAAGTTGTCATTGGTGACGATAACCCCTCCTGTCTTCTCTGCCAGGTGGAGCAGAAACCTGTAGGTGAGAGAGATAAGACAGACCGAGTCATCTGACAGTGAATCAATATGGATGACAGTAAGGAATGTGGGCAAGGCTGTGGGACAGAGTGAGTATAGGGTGGAATATTTCAGGTATTTTTACAAATGTTCCATCACGAGAATAAATAACTTTTCTCCCGGGTAAACTGGTATTTCCCACCAAAACCGGAAGTGTCATTCAAAAGCATTTAAATAGGCCTATGTCTGGATTGATTACAATTCAAGCCTGATGCAACCTGAGCCTGATTTAAATGATTGTGCGGTTATCCAATACATAGGGCACTGCATATTACGCACCTCATTCAAACCATGATAAAGCAGAGAGAGAACATGCGACTCTGGTGCAGCACATGCGGCCTACAAAGTTAAAAGTATAGGCTAGCAAATTTGATTCAACATTTTCATAATATTTCCACTAATGTTATTAGCCTCCCTCCTTTCTCTCTCTAGTGTTGCTTCATTCCTTCCTCACTTTCAACAGTTAAGGACAATAAAACTTGTTTCATTTATCTTCATCATTCTGCTATAGTTATTAACTGCTATAGCCTATGGCCATCAAGCGTTTGCCCTTCTTTCAAACTACCCGTAAGTTCTATTGGCTGCTATATTTAACAAACAAGAGCTTGTGTCCCTCTTTGAATAGTCTATTGGTATAAGAAATGCCCCAAAAATGATGTCCAGCAAGCTAATCTAGTTTAGCTATTCCTGCATAGGACTGCAATAGCTAAGGATACTTAAAAAAACATGTAAAAAAAGAAGAGACCAGCGGCGCACAGGTGTGTACGTATTGCGCAAGAGAGGTTATACGTTAGAAGCTTATTATGCATAACCCACCATTCATGAACTAAATAGAAGGCCAACAAGGCATTGAATGTATTACCTGAAAGAGGTAAGCTAGGACATCATATCTATATAGATATATCCATCTAGAAATCTTGAACAGGATTATGTATTTTGAATGCAGTTTGAATGGAACTGATGGGTGAGAGAGAGTGCTCGCTCCTGTTTTAAAACTGCAGCTGCAGTAAAAAAGAGAGAGACCCCGGAAGCCAGATGGAGATATGTAAATTAGCCGCACATTCGGTCTTTGTTCCTGTAGCATAGGCTACGCTGCAGCAAATGTAGGTCTGTCCACCTGTCACCATGATGAGATGATACACTACATGACCAAAGGTATGTGGACACTGCTTGTCTAACATCTCATTCCAAAATCATGGGCATTAATATGAAGTTGGTCCCCCCTTTGCTGCTATAACAGCCTCCACTCTTCTGGGAAGGTTTTCCACTAGATTTTGGAACATTGCTGCAGGGACTGACTTCCATTCAGCAACAAGAGTATTAGTGGGGTTGGGCACTGATGTTGGGCGATTAGGCCTGGCACGCAGTCGACATCCCAATTCATCCCAAAGGTGTTAGATGGGGTTGAGGTCGGGGCTCTGTGCAGGCCGGTCAAGTTTGCTTTGTGTACAGGGACATTGTCATGCTGAAATAGGAAAGGGTCTACCCTAAACTGTTGCTGCATATTTGGAAGCACAGAATTGTCTAGAATGTCATTGTATGCTGTAGAGTTAAGATTTCCCTTCAATGGAATTAAGGGGTCGAGCCCAAACCAAAAAAAACACCCCCAGACCATTATTCCTCCTCCACCAAACTTTACAGTTGACACTATGCATTGGGGCAGGTAGCGTTCTCATGGCATGCGCCAAACCCAGATTCTTCTATCGGACTGCCAGATGGTGAAGTATGATTCATCACCCTAGAGAAAGTGTTTCCACTGCTTCAGAGTCCAATGGCGAGCTATGTACAACTACAGCCGACGCTTGGCATCGCGCATGGTGATCTTAGGCTTGTGTGTGGCTGCTCGGCCAAGGAAACATTTCACGAAGCTCCCGACGAACACTTCTTGTGCTGACGTTGCTTCCAGAGGCAGTTTGGTACTGAGCTATTCTGTAAGCCCATTCTACTGCCAATGTTTGTCTTTGGAGATGGCATGGCTGTGTTCTCGATTTTATACACCTGTGAGCAACGGGTGTGGCTGAAATAGCCAAATCCACTAATTTGAAGGGATGTCCACGTACTTTTGTGTATATATAGTGCAGGTGTACATATTGAGATGGGCTGTCAGTCCCCACCCTGAGCATTGATGATTCATCATGCAGTGACCAGACAGAAGGTTGTAGAGAATTCAGATTTAGACATGGCATATCATTTAACATCCTGCTGTTCATAAAAAACATGTATATCATTTACCGGTCTCTTGCAGTTATTTATCCCGGGAAAGGGGAATGGTTTTGGGTGGTAAATCTCGGTAACCGGGTTCCCGCCATTCAACCCTAGTGAGTATGGATGAGGTGGCAGCAGGGAATGTGGGCGAGGCTGTGGGACAGGGTGAGTATGGATGAGGTGGCAGCAGGGAATGTGGGCGAGGCTGTGGGACAGGGTGAGTATGGATGAGGTGGTAGCAGGGAATGTGGGTGAGGTTGTGAGACAGGGTGAGTATGGATGAGGTGGCAGCAGGGAATGTGGGACAGGGTGATTATGGATGAGGTGGCAGCAGATGACAGAGGGTGGGCTGGCTGTATGATGTGGTGAGATGTGTGACTCTGCAGTACCTGTCATCATGGGAGGAAATCCTCTGTCCACAGACCTCTCTGGAAGGAGTAAAGGAGAGCAGACGCAGGTCTTCCAGTTGGTTTAGGTAATGTTGCTCTATTGAGACCCGTGGAGAAAATACACATATTAAGACCATATCCTTAACAGAGCACACATAAAGTGCTCCACATGTTTCTGTCTTATCACCATTCAAACAGTAATATTCACAACTATTTGCCAAAGTACAATCATCTTTCTCCTGACCAACACCTTGGATTGTTGAACTACCGGTACATTTCATGTCACTTCTTCACCCCCCAAAACCAGAGGGAGGAGATTGAGCCCAGGTTGTGGTGGCCTGTGCTGTGGTATGTTTTTGTTCTGACCTGTGGTGTAGCGGTCTCTCTTCTGCCTCCACTGAGGCACAAAGACAGTGATCTCCCGGTGGCCCTGCCTCCAGAAGGCCTCCACAGCGATGGCTATCCCCCGGCAGGAGAAGAAGCGGTGGAGACCATGCCTACAGAGGAGCACAAGGAGGAAGGGTTACTTAGGAATGCTTAGGTTAGGAATGGCTTATAACTATCCTAATACATAAAGTGATTGTTGTATTTCAGATTGACAAATTGAGGATTGTCTTCAGACAGTATTGTCACATGTGAGTAACAAGTAGGGCTGTGATGGTCATGGAATTTTGGATGACTTATTTGCGGTCACCGCTATAACTGTTCAAATAGCAAAAAGCTAGTAACTTCCATCATGATGTAGAGTCACTGCCTCAACAGCAGGTGTTACATTTCTGAATGCTCAGCCTTCCGTCTTCAGTCAGCTGTTTGTCCAAAACACAAAATTCTAAAATTGGCCAGTTTTCGTCCTCTTGAATATGAATATGAAGTTAATTCAAATTCAAATAATATTTTACTAAAACTGCTATGACGGTTATTTTATGACTGT
The DNA here is from genome assembly GCF_036934945.1 of Oncorhynchus masou masou. NCBI lineage: Eukaryota > Metazoa > Chordata > Actinopteri > Salmoniformes > Salmonidae > Oncorhynchus > Oncorhynchus masou. The sequence continues at coordinate 75,743,525 of NC_088242.1, forward strand.
CTATCCTTAATAGTCAATTACACGATTATAAAATTACTGTGCCAGCCCAGTTTGAGATAGACAGCCACTCAGAAAAGTAACACATTGAAGGTGTGAAAGACGTTCTGACATCTACAAAAGAAGTAGCCTAACAGAGTAGAATGTCCCTCTGGTCAGAGACAGCTTTTGGCAGGAGGTTAGCAGTGCTGTGGCCCAAAAATAAAGATACAGTGAGTTTAAATGCAGCCTTTATACAATTCTACTTAAAATTCTACCCAGAGTTGTTGATCACTCCCAATACACTAATCTCATTCTATATCTAAAAAAAAAGTAAAGTAGGGTTTGTTTCTATTACTTGGAGATTGCTGGAAAATATGGGCAGATAGGGGGTCCAGTAGATCTCATTAGAACCGTTACAAACAAACGGCCAGAGGATATTGTGAACACACACCAGCTTAAAACACACGTCTCATTTTGTGGGGCAATGCAAAGTCAAGGGAAGTTCCCTCTTAAAGAGAAAGTTGCACATCCTGTTTGAACTCACTAACTCCAGCACCACTGACGTGGATAGTAAAATCACCGTGTCAACATGGAAATGTAATCGCCAGATATACAAAACTTTATTTCCCCTTGTAATTTTCTAAAATAAAACCCCCATACTTACTTACTTGTATGTCCCTATAGCATATGTACTCTGAGATCTTATCATGAAATGTGATTCTGACCTCATTCGGATGAGGTAGGTAGCCTAACTCAGTCCAGACAAACTGAAGTTAGCTCTGCCAGTCAGGTTAGTCCGAGTCTGAAAGGGTGATACCTCTATTACAATTATTCTGACTAAAACAACTTCCAGTAATGATTTCAGTGGACAGAATAAAATGGTGTGCGAAGTAAGACAGAGGAGAACTGGCAAGTTGAGAGAGATAGTTGGAGTTATATTACTGACAATTATTTTATAGAGATTTTCCCATGTGGACAGTCATTAGCCTTGCCAAAGACACGGTGGCCATGCCTTAAGCCTACTTACTCATACACTGAGGGTTACTGGAAGAGCTCTCAGCTATGAGCTTTTATGTTACGCTTGAAAGTCCTGACTGAGGGTTACACTCCTGCTTTCACACACCCACACCAACGCTCACATAGGCCTACACACAGGTGGTTCCAGACAGTCATATCTGATGACGAGAAAATGAGTGTGGGCTCTCAGTGTTGTTCCACATCCTCCTACAGAGGGTTGTATAGAAAGGGGGGGTTACTCACGCCATGGCTACGTTGCTGCCATCAATGATGATGTGGCGGAGATCAGGGTGTCCAGGCTCGTTCTGTAGGGTCAGGGTGTAGGGGTTTCTCAGGGAATCATGGAAGCGGGTCGTGGCAGTCAGGGGTGGTGGAGCAGGCTCTGTGCGAGGTGGGGGGACTCTGGCTGACAGGGTCTGATAGGAGCAGCCTGGCCGTGTGTCTGCTGGCTGGGTTGGGCGCTGTGGTGTGCTCCGCAGTGCCGTCACACTCTCCACACGTACCGGCCCCATGGTCTGAGCCCCTCCCCGGGACAGGTAGTCCATCCTGGGCCCCGATGGGAAATCCATCTGCTCTGCCATCCTGGCTTTACTGCTAGCCAGTGTGTCTGTGCTGTCCTCATCATCATTGATGGTGATGATATCGTAAGCAGCCCCCTGAGCACTGCTGCTCCTTTTTAGTGTCATTGTCTGCAGCATGCTGCTATACTGTCCCCTCTGGCCAACACCATTGCTGCTGGGTGGCTTAATGTTCTCCTTGGACTTTACATTCAGGGCTCGGTTTGGGACTCTATCTAGCCCTCTATCCTTATCCCTGGAGTTGAAAGTAGAGGAAGAAGACTCAGAGTTGTGGGTTGAGGATGCCCTTCCCCGCTGTCTCTCTGTTCTTTGGCTCTCCTCCACAATGCACTCCAGCAACAGAAAAGTGTCCTCTGTCTGGCCCGTCTCCTTCACCACCCGCTCCACCACCTCCTGCTGGTAGCCCATTGTTCTGAAGAAGTTCACCAGGCACCGCAGGTTGGTCTCAGGGCTCACAGCCTCCCCGTCATCCCCACCATCACTAGAGTCCAGCACCATCAGCCCCATGTTGGTCTTGGAGGGGGTCTTAGTTCGGCTGTCACTAGCCACAGTGTGGCGCTCTCTCTCCATCGACTCCTCTCTCCTCTCCAGGGAGTACTGTCTCTTGGTGTCCCTCAGCTCGCTCTCCGACGAGCGGCGTTTGTGGGAGGGCCGGACGCCATTCAACAACCCCGTCTCGGCCCCGGATGCAGCCCCAACCGCCTTCTCCTCAAAGCTGGTGTCCAGGATGCGGTTGGAAAGGTCAGTGACAGGAGTGCTGCTCTGGGAGCGATCCTGGTCCACGTCTACAACCCCAAAAGGCTGAGTGGGGCTCTGGGCCAGACCTAGCAGCTCCTCCTTCAGGGCACTGGGCAACAGGAGCAGCTCCATGGCATACTTATCATCTTGCTCCTCCACAAACGTCTTGAAGGTGCGTTTCACAGCCGGCTCCCTATCTCCGGGCAGGCTGCGCTTCTCTTGGAAGAGAGCAACAAACTGCTGCACGCGGCTCTTTGCCATGATGACAGACTCAAAGCAGCCCAGCAGGCGCAGTGTGCCTGGCTCCAGCATCACAACTTCAGCGCTGGTGTCCCGCAGCAGTCGGTCAAGGAACAGACCCCGGGCACCGGCAAAGATGCAGTGCATGTCCACGGGGTAGTGCTCCTCCTGCTGCAGCTCTGGATCACACAGGCCTTTCAGGTACTCCTGCAACAACACAGGGTCAACACCAGTTAGAAAAGTAGACTTGACAAAAAAAAATAAAAAAAATCGCCATACACATGAGAAGGTCCACATTCGAAGCTTAACAGGGTAATGCGCCAATTGAAACTGATGATGCATGATGCACAGGGATACCCCCTCTACGCCTACTCAAGAAACTTCACTCATCTTCACTGACAACTCTCAGTCAACTCTGTCATCACCACATTGACTGTAAATTGGCGAGATTAAAACGTGGAAGATGGGAAGTTGTCAGAAACCAACTGAAACCCAATGAGGAAATCTCAACCTCTTTCCAGAAATATTTGATGAATCAGCCTCAAGTTTGGCTATGTCAAAGAAGCACCTGTCACAGTGTGTCTCCTCTCCATACAGCGGACATGGTTTCCTGATGACTAAACACTGGAAAGATACATGATGAGGCAAGACATAACTGTGTTGGGGTTTCCGTTTTCTGTGTTCTCAATGGGGTGGGAGGAGATTCCAAATTTACTGGCACCAATAGTAATCATTTCCGCGTTGTCGAACAGGTGACATTGATATTACCGAATCCGGTGATCTGTACATTGAAATTTACCTGCCCGCTACACGATGTTGTCAAGGAAAAACTCAAGGCACAGAAGTGTAAAAGATGTAGCCTAGCTAAGACTGGTGTTTTTAGAGTAGTAGAATGAACGGGAAATCAGTGTTGAAATGAAATCAAAAGGAACGCCAAGAACAGCTTGTCCGACTGTCATGCAATTCGGGATCTTACGGAATGATGTAAACCTGGCCGGACTCTTAACGTTAGATCTATAATCTTTAACGTTACTGATATATTATCTGTACAGTTAATTTGCTAGAAGGCATATGACACAGAGCCTTAACAGATTATGAAACCCAAACAACTTCTCAATTAGCATAGTAGCTATTCCATTCGTTACACCATGACCATGCGATTGATTATACTGCCTGATTTGTCGCTTACATTTCAGGATGTAATGGCTTCTCTACTTACGTTAAAAGGCTGTGTAACTGCCTGACAAAAGTAAATAAAACATAAGAATGGGTATCAATGTTATAAGCCTCAAGCTAATTTCAACAAGTCAATGTTTACCTTTGCCCTCGACACGTCGTCTCTCCTCCCCTTGAGTTGAAGCCATATCTGCCTTGATGCTGTACTACTGTGGGCTCCAGTGTCCAAAAGGCCGATAATTGTGAAAACTACCCGGAAAACCTGTTCTACTCTGGGCTTGGCGCATTTCAGTTCTTCTTGCTTGTTTTCAAAGACAGCAAATTCGTCCACTGTCAGGGACTCTTGCTGTTGTTTGCTCCCTGTTGGCGACAGCCTGTTTCCTAGGGGTTCCTTACAGGTTACCTCGGTGACTCGCTTCATACCGAGAAGGGGCCGCGTTGTTGACATTCTGTTTTTGAATATGTCTGTCCCTGTTGACAACAAATCGTTTTAATATCGTAACCATTCGGTGTCATTTGGATCTTTATCCTCCTTCATGGTTTCCTCCTATCGGCATTCCTCTTCTATGCGGTGATATATTAGCTAGAGTGGTCCAGTTTTAAGACAACTTTTTACATGTCAACCCCGACGCATCCGGAAAGTCCCAGTGATGACGTCATCAAAAGACGACAATATGTACGGTATGTGTTTATTTATCTCATCCAAAGAGAAGATCTTATAGATATTTTGACTATCTATTCAATATCTTTAGTAAATGTAATTATTTTTTTTGTAAATAACTTCCCATGGAAAAGAAAAAACAACCAATGTTAAGACACATCATTGTCAAACAAATTATAATGGTCACAAGGGCAATTAGTGGGACATAGGTTTATCATCCAGATAAATATGGATTATAAACCAGTCATGTTATAATAGATCATTTTTACCAAGCACATTTGTGAAACTCCAGAAATACCCGTATTCGTGAAGCTGATTCGTCAATTCATAGCTGATCTAAAATTATACAATTCCACCACCTACTGGTGATGAAGCTACATAACATAATACGCTTGATGATAGATGTGTTTTGCGCATTGTCAACCTTTTTTCATGACACATAATGAGCCATAATACAAGACAAGAGTTGTGAGGTTTGTGAACAGGCTCTAGACAATTGTAAACTTAATTAATGAATGTAGTCTGCTTACATAAATTAATTGTGCTGAAAACGAATGTGACTATTATTGGTACATTGTAATCAGAGCCATATTTGTCCATTAATCTAAATATGGCTCTGAGTGTAATGCATTTGCCTAATACGGTTGGGTAAAGCTGAGCATAAATTTGGAAAAATACTTTCCCTCTAACTGGAGTTTATCTGCTAATATGAGAGGAACTAACATTTGTGCCAGTTTAATCTCAAGACACCAATACACTATAGCAGGGTTTCTCAATCTCGGCCCTCAGGACCCCAAGACGTGCACGTTTAGTTTTTGCCCTAGCACTACACAGTTGATTCAAATAATCAACTAATCATCAAGCTTTGAATCAGTTGTGTAGTGCTAGGGCAAAAAAACTAAACGTGCACGTTGCAACTCTGCCTAGAAGGCCAGCATCCCGGGGTCGCCTCTTCACTGTTGACATTGAGACTGGTGTTTTGCGGGTACTATTTAATGAAGCTGCCAGTTGAGGACTTGTGAGGCGTCTGTTTCTCAAATTAGACACTCTAATGTACTTGTCCGCTTGCTCTCAGTTGTGCACCGGGGCCTCCCACTCCTCTTTCTATTCTGGTTAGAGCCAGTTTGCGCTGTTCTGTGAAGGGTGTTTTATGAGATCTTCAGTTTCTTTGCAATTTCTCGCATGGAATAGCCTTCATTTCTCAGAACAAGAATAGACTGACAAGTTTCAGAAGAAAGATATTTGTTTCTGGCCATTTTGAGCCTGTAATCGAACCCACAAATGCTGATGCTCCAGATACTCAACTCGTCTAAAGAAGGCCAGTTTTATTACTTCTTTAATCAGCAAAACAGTTTTCAGCTGTGCTGACATAATTGCAAATTAGTGTTCTAATGATCAATTAGCCTTTTAAAATGATAAACTTGGATTAGCTAACACAACGTGCCACTGGAACACAGGAGTGATGGTTGCTGATAATGGGCCTCTCTACGCCTATGTAGATATTCCATAAAAAATCTGCCATTTCCAGCTACAATAGTCATTTACAACATTAACAATGTCTACACTGTATTTCTGATAAATTTGACGTTATTTTAATGGACAAAACATTTAGCTTTTCTATGAAAAACAAGGACATTTCTACGTGACCTCAAACCTTTGAACGGTAGTGTATATATATATATACGGTATATATATATATATATATATATTTTTTTTTTTACACATTTGTTGCATGCAATCCAGAATCTCTTTTGCATATTCAAGATATACAGACTGAGAAATTTAGCCTTTGACCAAGTAAAATAGTATGCAACGCCAAGTGATGTGACTTGATATAAGCCAAATCTGTGTATTTGTTTGATTGTGTTTCTGTATGTGATAGTGTTCTTTTCGTGCCTGTGTTTTTCATGGAGTTAGACATTAAGTGAAAGCAAAAGAGGTGTGTGTGTGTGTGTGTGTGTGTGTGTGTGTGTGTGTGTGTGTGTGTGTGTGTGTGTGTGTGTGTGTGTGTGTGTGTGTGTGTGCGCACACTGGATGAGCAGAGGTAATGGAGAAAGAGGAGTGGCTGGCTGGCTGTTGTCAGGTGCCGAGGCCTTGAGATGGAGGAGAACACAAAGCAGCAGCTATACAGGCCATCCAGAACAACAACGCCTCATCCACACTGATGGCAATGGCAAAGTGTTCGCTCTGTCAGTCAGGAACATTGATTATAACAACATTATAAATCCAGCAATTGTAACAGTGTTAAAAGCAATTTAGAGTATTATCTTTATATGTAACTATTAAACTGTATTGGAGGGCTCCCCAACTGGCGGCCCGTTCCCTGGATTTGCCCCGCGAGTGGTTTTATTTGGCCCCCCAAGTTTTCAAAGCAAAAAAAAGGTATAATTTGTTTTATTTGTACAATTTTCACTGTTGGACATAAAAGACTAAAAACACCAGGAAATCAGCTCCAAGTGACTTTCATTTGGGAAATCTCTTCCCGAATATTTCCAAGCATAATACAGAGACGTGATTGTATACAAATGTAAGGTTTGAAATTATTATGTTTTAGGCAAATATATCTGTTTGTTGCTTCTTGCGGGAAATTTTCAGTCTACAAATTCTTTTGAATAATGTTTTGGACCTCCGACCACCCGCTCAAGAAAAAATTTGCCCACGGCTGTAGTTGCTTGATGATCCCTGCTGTATTGTATTGTGAAAGGTGTGGCATGAAGCATTACCGTGACAATTTGCATTCATACTCTGTCCACTAGATGATGCTCTCACCCTCCAGACACCAAAAAGGCCTCTAAACCAGGCTCTTTCCCCTCTCCATGGCAGAGTCATATTGACAAAAACAATTCTGGACATCGATCATTTTCATTATTTGAAGTTCAGACGCACAGAGCAGAGGAATCTAGTCTTTATTAAAGTTAATTGAAGAGAAGAGTTGGGCTGAACAAGAGAAGAGAGCAAGCCGTGAACCATCAACGTCCAGATGACAGTAATATCAGCAGAGGTATCCTGTCGCCCCATTTGTTTTTGGCAGCCTCATAATGTACCAAGCCTTCAAAACTAAATGGACGCTCACTGTTGTTGGAACACAACCACACCACAACACAGCCAGACCTTGATTACCTCACATTCTCCTCATGTTGTGTTTTGCTCTGCCTGTGAATTAACTAGTCTCTCTCTCTCTCTCTCTCTCTCTCTCTCTCTCTCTGTCTCTCTGTCTCTGTCTGTCTCTCTCTCTCTCTCTCTCTCTCTCTCTCTCTCTCTCTCTCTCTCTCTCTCTCTCTCGCTGTCTCTCTCACTGTCTCTCACACACATACACATGGAGTCCATGAGGAATAGTTAGGCAATATATCAATCAGTGGTTACTCTTTATTCTCCTCTCATCAAGAGGACATTCCTACTCCTAATTTCTATAAGACATGATTGAACCATAGCTATGGACAGGAAATCACACATTATAAATATCTGAAGAAATATGGCTTGACATATTGTTCAAGGAATGAATGGTATTATTATATTATATTTAAGCAATAAGGCTGGAGGGGGTGTGGTATATGGCCAATATATCACGGCTAAGGGCTGTTCTTTGCACAACTCAATGCGGAGTGCCTGGACAAAGCCCGTAGCTTCGGTGTATTGGCCATATATCACAACCCCCCCCCAAGGTGCATTATTGATATTATAAACTGGTTACCAATGTAATTATTTTGTCATACCTGTGGTATACTCTCTGATATACTGTACCACGACTGTCAGCCAATCAGCATTCAGGGGTCGAACTACCCAGTTTGTAATAAATATTAGAATATTTCCATTCTATGACTAAGCTGATGTTGTCTGAGTTGTAAGGACATGTGCATTAGATGATAGGAAGGAGCACAACAGAATGAGGAGAGGTTTTCACTGCAGGGCCCATATCTCCAATAATATCGACATTCAATGTGATCAAACTCTTTTGTTTGGGATCACTGAAGACTCATCGGGTTAAATAGTCTCAACAAATGGAGCTGTCAGTGAGTCTGCTCTGCCCTGCTCTGTAGTCCGGAGGTCATAATGCTGTGCAGATTGGGCTGGGTCTACAGCCAGCCAGTGGGACTATTTCAATTGGCAGTGGCAGTTGAGGGTGGACAGCTGTGAGGTGCAGAACACCACTGACCTGCGACACATACTCCAATTTAGTTCTTATTGGATAGTCACTGTTCAGCCACAGCTGGGACGGCCAGACAGAAGACAGAAGTGAGATGTGGTAGGAGTTCTTGGCTTGAGGTGCAGATGGGAGGCCTTGCTTATTTTCTGTTAACATGTATGAGTGTCACATACACAAATGTTTACGGATGTGACCGTTGACAGCTTGGGTAAGAGACAGCCTCCACCCAGCCACCCCCTAGCAGGTCATGTGGAGCAGGAAATACATATAAAACCAGATAAAAGGCAGATCATGAATAATAAAATGGTCATAAATGTAATAATCTGGCCTGATGATTTATGAATTTACAGTGTGTGATGGCCCCGACCACACTGTAAATATTTATGTGACAAGCGCTAAGCTCTCTTTAATTGTGATTAATGGTTATGCGTCGGAGCGGACCCCATAACTGCCAGGCTTTATTACAGGCAGTTGGCTGAATGCAAATGTTATTTCGTGTAAGATTAGTGAGACAAATTGGGCTTTTCCGGTGGTCTACAGCACATTAGACAACAATCAGCCTCTCACGATTCAACACTTCGATTACTACAGCAGTTTTTTCGACAGGAGGGATCTGTCAAAGTTTAGACCCCACTGACAGCTACAATAAAAGAAAAAGGACACATTGATACATGCATGCACACACTCACAAGCACACACTCACATGCACGCACACATTCACGCATGAATGGACTCACACACGTACACACGCACATGCAGACACACACCTATTTATGTGGTGAGCCTGCGTCAGAACCCAGGTGTGTGTCACTGGGTTTGAAGGGGTGATATGAACACTATCCATTAAAGGGTCAGTGAGTCACAAATGCCTGGAACATTGTGTACATTGTGGTTGTATCTTTATTATGAGATTGCGATATGTAATTTGTAGAAATGTGAAAATGCCCTATTCACTTCCATACATTTTTGGCCCAGTACCGGTTTACATTCAGACGAGCCCTGTGACACTTGTGGTGATCATAGAGTAAAATGGAGAACGCCATCATGTTCGTGAGAGTGTCACCTTTCCATAGAGTCATATTAGAGTTTCTATACCCAGAGGCATAACATCGCGAGACTTCCCGGGAACGCTGGCGAAACAGGCTTAATAGACCAGGCCTGGTTTTGGGGTTTGAGAAGTCAATGAGGGAAGTGAAAATTCTTCCTTAGTTGTTAAAATTTTCTCAAACTCTAAAGGCTAAACCTAGATTCAAGCCAATGTCTTAAATAGTTGAACATGTTATTATTCCAACCTCGTGAAAGTGACAAACTGACACGTTTTCATTTTCGTCAAAAACAACTTTATATCGAAGGAGTGTCTTTTTGATTTTACGGCCTGATCAATCAGTCTATAAAAAAAAACATATCTCTAGCTTGAACAGATGGATTTTGTTGGGGATTTTTAAAATTATGTCGTGAAGAGTTTCGTAGAGGCGTGGACATCGACTCTTTTAAATACATTCCCAATGTCAAACCTGTTGGAGAACATTCCTAGAACATGACCAAAACGTTTACTTTTAAACTTTTAGGAAACGTTCTGTTAAGGTAATGAAATACCAAGAACATTTAATAAAACTTGTGAAGTTCCTTAAATGTGCTGATAATGTTCCAAAGCCAAGCAACACCATTCCCAGAAAGTTGTGGGAAGGCTGTATGCTAAATAACCATAGGACAACCACACTCTCACCAAGCTCTAAGAAACATAGGGTTCTCAGAACGTTATGTGCTAGCTGGGTTCCCTTTAATTTAAAGAACATTAAGAAGCAATGTTATTCTGTGGGAATTTCAGTACATCAGCATAACATTACCTACAGGTTAGCTCATGGTTCTATTTGAAGTCATGTTCTCAAATTCCATACAAAACCTGAGACCTTTAACGTTCAGAGAATGTTTTAAGAATGTTATTTAAAAACATGCATTCCTTTCTCAGAATCAACAAAACTCTCTCTATCTTCTTAAGTGTGTTCCATTAACTGATCTTAATGAGTTGCTTGCTTCCCTTGAAATGGGGTCTGTTTTGAATAGACTAAAATGAATAGCTTTGTATGCGTAAAAAAAACATGGCTGCTAGCTCCATCCTGGTGGTCTGGTGAACTAATTCCATGGATAGAAAACAGAAGATTATAGTTTCTAATCTCATTGATGCCGTGTCAAAAGAAAAACAAGTGTTTGCATGATTAATGCCTAAGGAAGTGCATTTGCATGTGTCCTATCTGAGCTTGCAGTAACAAATAA